>NC_134462.1:74020321-74217821 GCF_047948215.1 Lycorma delicatula
CAAGTCGGCTGGCTACTAAATGTCCCGGCAGCTTTTTGTTTGATCCCTCTTCTTGTTCTTATTCTTCTTCATCGTCGGTAAGCTTACAATTCCTTCTACTTAATATTTATCCAGTTGTTACCCTCACTCAGTCCATTGTGAATTGATCATGTCACGCTGCGTTTACTTAGTCTAACACACCTCCTGTGCAGTTCTATTCACATGAAATGGAAATAATTCCTGTTTTATTGAGTAGATAAGATTTACTGATATTAATGGATATTTAAAACGTTTTATTTGAAAGCTTGAAAGACAATAAATATACAAATGCAAATTATAAACTTGTCTTAAAGCATTACCGTTTTTTTATTTTTGTAAATAAATTAATATTTCAGCTTAAAGATTATTTTTACAAAAAAAAAAAATCATAAAAACAAAAACCTACACTAATCCAATCAAGTTCGATAGTTGATGTGTTTTGTCTAAGGCCCAATAATAGTCGATCTCTTCAAGACTATTGACTCAGTTTTAATTAACTTCTTATCAGTTATATTAAAGAAAAATATTTCGTAATCTTTAATCGAAAACACAAAAATTGTATTTAATATTTTCTAAATTTATTTATTTTCCTTTTTACTTTATTAAATACCTTATTTACGACTATAAAATACCTTATGTAACCTTACAAAAAAAATTTGACCTTATTTAAAAATGACCTTACAAAACGTTGAGCAGATCGATACCCAGCGAAAATATTTTAATGGGCCTGAACATTAGTTAAAATGATGATAAGGGAAAACAGTAGGCTTCTTTCACCAACCATCGGTCAACTAATTTCTATTTTTATCAAAAAAAATAGAAATATAAATTTGGTTCAGTAGATTAAATAGTGAAAAACATTAAGCCTCTCTTATGAATATATACGTATATTTGAAATTCGACAAACTTAGTTTTTTGAAGTGGTTTTATAGTATCTAAATCTCATTTTTTCATCAGTATTTTAAATATAATTTTGTTTTTTATAATTTTCTTTCTTGCACTACTACGATGCTTAGAAAGACGTTAAAAAAAATCGGTTAAAAGATATGCAATAAATAAAAAGATAGCTTTTTTTCGATTTGTTGGGAAGATAATAAATTTGGGACAATTTAAAAAAAAAAAAAATTATATAAGCATGCAGGCATGTACATAGTTAAATATAAAGTGCAGTTATATTTGTAAAATTTTGAGTATTTTGATTCCAAAAAAAACTATCTCACCCCCAGGGAATATTTACCAACAAACCGTCCCATATACATGAGTACGTAAAAATTTCATTAAAATCGGTAATCCAGTAAGAAAAAAATAAGCTTCCAGTCAAAAGATATTAAGTTTCAAACACGTCAACACACGTACGGCCATGTACCATATGTTTATATATACGTACGTACGAACGAAAATTACCCCCTATAGTGGTTTTTTTTGGGTCCCTGGGTCATGAAACGTCGAAAAATGCAAAAAAAAAACCAACCTGATTACCGTATTTTCCTTACTTGCAGCATTGCTTTAGAGCTATGATGTCAGGAAAGTAAAAATAATACCTGATAGTTCTCTACGTCATTCCCTTTTTTTCTGCTTCCGAATTATTTACAAAAGCTTGCATATTTAGCGACGTTTTATAATCAATAACGTTCGCATGGGGTGCCGTCTCAGTGCCAGTAGTTAAAAGAGATGTAGTATCGCCTACGACGAAGGAAAACCGTGTGGTATAATCTGGAAGTATCACCGGTCGTAGAAGAGATGCCTCAAGGTTTTGATGTAGCTTATATGTGCCCGGTGTGTGGACAGATGTTCAGTTTATACAATCGTCTTGCTAATTATTATGCAAAATTTTAATTATTATTTCTAATGCTTCTCAAATTTATTGTATAAATTTGAAAAGCATTATAGACTATATCTATATATATAACGTTTAATTATGTTTTGTATTTGTTCTAACGAAATTTGTTTTTTTATTTTTGTTTCAGGTCTATTAATTAGCGACATACTTGTTTTACTGAAAAAAAAAAATATATCGCCGTGTTTATGGCTTGGAGGACCAATTGAGAATGGTCGTGAGAGACCGTTGTGGTAGACTAGTGGAGTTCCTGTGCCGCATCAGAGGCAGGCCTTCTGATGACCATGGGGGATACGATGCGGGTAGAGCCCCAGCGCCATGAGGATCACCCGCTGGTGACCAACAATAATAATCATCATCATACCCATCAAAAGAAAAAAAGAAGGAGATTAAGCCAAGTAGTGGACAAGTTGGTCACACTCAATAACAACGTGGTCCACCATCAAAACAATAATAACGATAGTGGAAAAACGTCGATGTTAAGCGGCCGCCAAGAAGAAATGGGGGGCGAGGTATTTAACTGCCCCGTATCAGAAGATGACGACGTCGAAGACGTCTTCAGCCCCGCCTCCTCCAATAAGTCGCCTCATAGTTCCAATACGGATTCACCTAAAATAAGTTTCAGTCCTCTTAGATTGAAAGATAGTAGTGTTGAAGAAGATACAGCGGTACCGCCACCGGCAGGATGCACTTGTGCGCATTGTTTGCCGTATCCTAGCTCACCGGCCTCGCCTCTACCCGCTCCGGTTTACAATTTTGAACACTACATTACGACCAAGTACCTGCCAGATCTTATAAGGAGGCGTAGTCATTCGGATTCCGATTTACCGGTTTGGTTTGAAGCCGCGAAAACCGATCCGTTAGAAAGAGGAAGTAGTGGTGTTTTAATGAGACAACCCGCACCTAAATCAGCACCGCATCCGCTCAGGCATACCTCACTAGAATCGGAACGTTCGACGCCGCAAGACTCACCACTCGATTTATCTATGAAAACCGGGTTGAGGGAGCCACCTTTACAATTATTCCCTTCAGGATTTTTACCCGCGTGGGGTGCCGTCTCAGTGCCAGTAGTTAAAGGAGATGTAGCATCGCCTACGACGAAGGAAAGCGTAGCGGTGTGGTACAATCTGGAAGTATCACCGGTCGTAGAAGAGATGCCTCCAGGTTCTGATGTAGCTTATGTGTGCCCGGTGTGTGGACAGATGTTCAGTTTACACGATCGTCTCGCTAAACATATGGCATCGCGACATAAGAGTCGAGCACAAACAGGTGATTCGACCGCAAAAGCGTATCTTTGTGAAGTGTGTAAACGTTCATTCGCTAGAAGCGATATGTTGACACGTCATATGAGATTGCATACAGGTATTAAACCATATACCTGTTTAGTTTGTAAACAAGTATTCTCTCGTTCTGATCATCTCTCAACACATCAAAGAACGCATACGGGTGAAAAACCGTACAAATGTCCGCAGTGCCCTTACGCCGCTTGCCGAAGAGATATGATTACAAGGCACATGAGGACTCATACACGTTATGAACCGGGGGAAGAACCCCCCGATCAACCTTCCATAACTCCACCATATACTAATTTAACACCACCCACAGAATAACTTTAATATTACTATCACAGAGTTCCGTTCATCCTACTAGACCAATTGTGCTACCAGTCATCTGTAATTAGAATTATTATTATAATTTTTTTTAAAGACTTTTTTACGAGAAGCAGTGAAAGTTTTATTACTTAATTTTAGTTACTATTTACCTTTAAATTTAATAAAAGTTTAATTAATGTGTAATTTAAAAAAAGTACATTAAATTATATAAAATGATGTAAATAAAGTTACATTCGTTCAAAATAATTTTGTACAATTATCGTCATTAGCTGCAAATCAACTTCAATTTTAATTACACAAATTAGAATTTTATTTTTAATTTAAAGGTAATCTCCTTTTAATTTATTAATTAACTTGTCAGTATTTATTTATAATTCAATAGTATCTTTTGTAAGATTATTATTAGATATTATGTTATTTTTTAAGTACGTTACAATATATTTATAATTAAAAAAAAAGAAGAAAACTGAAATTATTAATAAATTATGTGTTTTCTACATCTTATAAAATTTACAATATAAATAACTAAAATTATACGTATAATTTAAGTTAACATATTATGAATAAAAAATAAAAATTACTAGAAAATGTACTATATTATTAATAAATGAATTAATTGTTAATTATTTCTTTAAAACAGGTGAATAAAGTGCCAAATATAATTCTATATCATATTATTTTTATTAATTTTTTTTTTCATTTGTATATATTTATATATACATTTAAGATTATAGTATTCTTATAAGACTAATCATTAGAATTTGTTTGTTTTTTTTTTATTAAAGTATTGCTTTATTATTTAAAAAAAAATTGATTACAATATGAAAATGTTAGTCTTTTAATTTGTTTTTCGATACACAACATGATAGGCAAATATTTATTTTGACAATGATCTATCTATCATCTGGGTTTTAATTTTGTTTAAATGAAACATTTAATAAAAAAATAATAATAATGTACGACTGTTGTATTAGAGGATACATAAATAAATGTATAAAAAAAAGATAAAATGTATATTTTATCATATTCGAATAGTAAACATAAAATATGTTTAATACTCTGATAATCCCATAGAATTCAAATCCATAAAATTGATTTGAAAAAATTGTTGAGTATTGCATTAAAAAACAGTTAAATTTTTTTAAACGATTAGAATATAACAATTTAAGCAAATAAGCTTTGTATAATATACAATAAATTAAAATAGATTTTAATTAATAATAAATTATTATTGTTATAAATCTTTTACCTTAATAAAGGATGAAATAATTGTACCTTATTAAATTTACTTACGTACTGTACTTACATTAATACAATAGCATTAACAAAAATAAAAAATAAATGCAATTAAGAGAAAACATTAACTGTTGACTAATCTACCATAATACAACTGAAATACCGTTTATTAAAGATGAAGAGAGAAAAAATCAATAGATTAAGTAAAAGATGAGGATAAACATGCGATTATTGTAAGATTAATAAGAATATTTATTTAGAATATGTTAGTTAATAAATAAATATTATTTTGATCTCAATTTATAAACAGGCCAGTATCATTTATTTATTTTCATTTTAGATTTTTTTATTACTTATTATACATTATTTACATCTTTAATAATTAAAATATTTTGAAAAGATCACTGTTATTTTGACAATACTCCAACGGTAATTAAGAATTACCGTTTCGATAAACGAGCATACATTTTGATTAAACATTATTTTGTATCTTTACGTCAGCATTATTTTAGTCTTCGTACAGGATCGATTAATTGTCCATAATCAATTGATTAGGTGTTTAAATGTAAGTTTCTCGATTTGATTTCTCCTTATGTATGGGATAAAAATTTTGATTTAAATAAAATTAAAAACCTGAAGATGATTAGATATAAATAAAAACGTATCATATATTAAATGTACCCGAAAGTAAGAATTTTTTTTTTAATTACAATTTTATTAGAATATAATTGTCATTAAATTTATTAATTCTTTTTAAATATATTTTTTTAAATTATAATTTAATGAGAATTAATAACATATATATGTCTCTGTTGTATAAGGTACTGATTTTAAACTTATCTAAAGAATAAAAAAAAGTATTTATTAACAAAGATAGAGATTATATTAAAAAATAATAAATTTTCCAAGTTGATTCAATTTATTTATTTTTTTGTGGAAAGCCTTTTTCTGTGCCTAAATTTAAATTTAATTCATTCTAAATTTTATTGTAAAAAATTTATTCATAATGACGCTAGAAATATAGAAAAATTAAAAATAATATATACATATATATATATATATATATATATATATATATATATATATATATATATATATATATATATTTATAAAACTATTTCAAATGAAGGAAAGATGTTTAGATGTCGCTATAGTAATAAGTTTACTTACTTATATAACAATTTTTGAAGCGTTAAATTAAAACGTATTACTAGAATGTCATATATAATTGTTTTCTAAAAATAAAAAGAAATAAATGCTTTTAAAGGTATATCATATGGCTCAGTATATATAATTTATTAGAAATTTAAGGTAAAATATATATTAATTTTAATACTAAAATAGTAAATCAAATACTATAAAAAAATTTAAGCAGTTTTAATTTTCTCATTCATTCGATTTTATTATACGTAATTAATAAAAATAACTTATCATTTTTGTTAAAGAAAAAATGGACTTTAAAATAAAATATATTTAAGTTAAGAAATAATTAACTATTTTTCTTACTTTGTTATAAAATATAATCCATCAATTATTAAATATCTAGAAAAATAGCTAGGAGCTCGATTCATTGTTGTATGGGCTATAGTGTTGCCAAATATGGCAATAAAATAGAATACTGTTTGGATAATTTATAGATTGAAAACAATAAATTGTAATTAAAAATTCAATCTAAAAATAAAAATAATTATATAAAAAAATAATAATTATAAAAAATAGTGCCAGCTATTTCTTGTGTGCCTTTTATGAATTAACTTCTAATAAAAAAAAAAGAATTATCAGTAAATATTTAGTCTAAACTCTTTATGCAATTTAAGGCTGGAAAACAAATTATTTTATATTTAGTATATATTATTATAAAATATAATTAATTATAAATTTTAATAATTATAATTTTATGTTATAATTAATTATAATGTTATAATAATATAATTAAAATTTTGCATATTTCTGAAAAGACTTATTATATATATATATATATATATATATATATATATATATATATATATATATATAAATGCTTATTCTAGTGAGAAAATTATAATTTTATATTAATATAATTATAATAATAATAACAACGTTAAAATATTTATTTTAAAATAAAAATATTTTTTATTTATTTATTTAAAAAAAATATATATACAAATATATATTTTTAAAAATATGAAAATAATATAGTCATTTTAAAAGCTGTTTAATTATTATTACAATCCTATATTTTTGTAAAAACAAATAAAATTTATTTTTCAAATAAAAAATAATTTGAATATACGAGTATAATGAAATAATTTAATAAGTTACATAAATATTATTTGATTTTAAAAAAATAGTTATATTAAAGAAAATAAACTCACATGGTTGTGTATTTTTCACATAATTTTTTTTTTCTAATACAAATGAAAAAAAAAAGAAATAATGTTTATTGTTTAATACGTGAAAAATTGAAAAAAAGAAAGATTTATCGTGAATGAAATAGCTTATAGACTCAAATTAGAAAATAAAAAATAAAAATATTATCAATAAAAAATAACATAAGACGAGAGGCATTAATATTATTTTTATGTAAATACTATTATTATTATATATTACTAATTATTAAATATGGCCAGTTTTGTTATTATTTTAATAATGGCCAGTTTTATTTATACATATATATTTTTTTTTCTTATGTACAGTTATTTATTAATTTATCATAATTTTAGCATGAATGTCGGTGTTTTTATGTAGATAAATAGTATGTAAGTGAAAGAAAGAATGGTAAATATGTTTATATTTCTGAAAAAAAAAAGAATAACGTTTGATTATCCGTTATAATAATATATTATAAATGTAAGAATAAGTAATATATGTTTCATTAACCAGACCTATTTTCGAATGCCATTGTTAGTCGTTTTGCTCAAAATCTATTGTAGAAAGTTACGTCACTGTTAATACTGCTTTTACGTCTTCTAGTTTGATGTATATATGTAAACTTAAAAAATAATGTTAATTAATAATAATAATAAAATTTTGTTTCCTAGTTTTATTTATTTATTATTATTATTATTTTTGTTATAATATTATTTTTATTAAATTTGTTGATTTTTGTTGTGATTATAAAATTTGGTCTGGATGTTATTAACTGCCTTTAAAGGACTAATTAATTAATTATTTTTATTGGTTTATAAATTCTGATATAAATATAAAATTATCGTGTATTTTTTATTTTTTTCCAAAAGATAATAAATTTTTTTTTTAAATTCGGATTTATGAAGATGAAACCAAATATCAATTTTCAATTACTTTATTTTTTTTCTAAAATTTTAGTTTTTATGTAATTAATACGTATTTTTTATCTGATAAAAATAATACTTTTATCATAAAATAAATTTCCTGTTGATAATACTTATATAAATTTATACAGCCCTGAAAGAAATGTGTGACGTCATATATTTTCTACTATAAGTGATTAAAGCACGTATACATTTTATTGGATGTATGAGTCATCACACCTTCAGACGTATTCCCCCATTTCCTCAGGCTAAAAAAGCTATAAAGCTGGCATATGATACTTTCATCCACTTTGGCTACATTAATTTATTCCTGACATAAGTTGATAAATTTATTTTCAAGCATCTTTTTTAATTAAATAATTTTTTTTATTTAAATCATCTTCTGTAAATTAAATCGTAAAATTTTTTATTAGTCAAAGGTAAAATTTTTTATAATACAGCATTTTTATTTTAAATGAAATAAATATTTTAATTATTTCAGATAATAAAACTAATTACAAATTATACAACATTATATTTTTATCATTGTTTCGATGTACAAGACAAAATTTTATTTTAAATTCTATATTAAAATAATAAAGATATCAGTATAATTATTAATTCTTGTTATAAGGCAGTAAAATAAATGTAAACTGTTAAATATATTCGTTAAATCTGTTCAAATTGTATAATTTGTGTATTGATAAATTATAAAATAATTAATGATAATTTAATGTTATTTGTTTTGTGTTAATGGAATATATGTTCATGTTGTAGGTATTTAGGTAGAATAAATGTTTTATAGTAGCAATTTTATGTAAAATACTTTTAAAAAAAATACAAATTGTGATATTTTAAAATATATAATTAATATATAATGAAATTTGAGTAAATGTGTTACGAAAAAAGTAAAACTATTGTTAAGATATTATTGTTGATGGTTTCTTAGTTGAACGTAAATTAATGTATCAATAATTATTTATTTTAATTTATTTCACTGTAATGAAAAAAGATTATTATTTATTGTAATAAAAATTACAGCTGTTCTTTGTTAGTTTAGCGCTAAGAAAACCATTTAAAAAGAAAACTATTTTTTCTTTAAGACGTAGTCAAGGATTTTTCATGTAAGAATTAAAGTTTGAATTTGTTTATTATAAATAAATTGCTGACTTCTAAAAAAAAATACTTAGAGCATTTTTAAGGTAAATAAAATAACTTTTCTCCTAGTGGGCATTATAATGATTTTAAATTATATAAATTACAAAAAAAAAATGTTTAATTAAAATAGAATTTTAATTATTTTTAAAATTAAAAAAATACCACGGCCCTAAATTCGTCAATGGAGAATATAGGTTTAAAAGCTCAGAAGAAATTTGGAAATAACAGAAATTACAGTAAGAAAAAGAAGAATTTAATTTTATGAACATCTGTATATATAGATGGATGGAATGGATGAAAACAGACTAAGCAGTTATTTACCTATTTAGAAACAAAAATTGCGCGGTTTAAAGAGGCTGTTAAGAATTTCATAATATTAAATATCTGGTAAGAAATAATTGAAAATAGAAAACACATTTAGAAAAGTACTAGATGAGTTTAAATTTACAGGAAAACCGAAAACTAAAAATTAAAATGCAGTAAGAGAGAGGGAAAATGAAACAATTTTGGAAAAGGAAAAAGAAGTTTAAAGCTGTGTAACGTGACCTTAGATGATCCAATTGAAAAAAACAAAATAAAAGAATTTTGCGCTTTCCTACTCTTTATATAAATATAATTTTTTTTTTCAATTTATTTATTGGAGTCAGTCACTTGCACATAAGTTTATACCATGTACTTTCATGTTTATACATGTACCATTCATTTAGTTGTCAAAAATCATTCTGTATGATTCAATTTTCTACTTTGAGCAAGCGCATTAAACCTTAGTACTAATTTTTTTACCTCAGTTAGGTACTGGTTCAGAGGAGGAGTTGAATGATAAATTATGTAGCGTGTTAAAATGCCATACCTGACAGGGAATCGAACCCGGGACCTCCGGATGAAAGGCCGATAAGCTACTACAAGCGTCATTTAGCTGTTCTAATTCCGTAAAAAAAAGATATTACATATCTTATTATACATAAGGCATTACATACCTTATGTATAGTTGTATGAGTAAAATTATTGTACGACCTTTTTTTTAAATGTTTGTGAAGAATATATAACTGTTCAAAATATCCTTAATATCTACTACATATTAGCGCATCCTTATCTTAGTAATATTATGCAGGATTTACGTAAAAATCGGTAAATACACAACACTAAATTGTAATCTTTATCTATAATTACGCATTACAATAACAGAAGTTCTGATTATTAATTTTATTTAAGAATTTTCAGAAAAATTATGTTAACCGATAAGGAATTGTAATTTTATTTAAATACATCTTCTACAACTATGTGTGTTTTCTCTCTTTTATTAATGAATGAACAGCTCATTGATTTTCTAATTATTCTAATTTATAAAAAAAATGTTATCAATCAAATATTAATCTTTGCTCATTTATTTACGGTTATTGCAAAAAAAGATCGATAAAATTCTTATTATATTTAAATTTAAATATTGTTTTTAGAATTAATTATTTATGTAACTAATAATTCTATATACAATTTAAATTTACATATTAATTTATTTAATTTAACAAAAAAAGTTTTTTTTATCTAATATAATGTCATTTAAATGACATAAATAAAATTATAAATTACATGTTTTCTGTTCCTTGAAGATGGAAAAAAAACAGTGTTCAACAATGTTTAAATGTGATTCTAAAGCGGATAAATATGTTTTTTTTTCTACGTAATTTCTCAAAAATAAAAGATTATAACAATCTTATAAATTATTAACATTAGAATAATATATTTTTTTCATGGATAATAAAAAAAAATTAATTTATATGTTTCTTAATAGTATACCTTTTTTTAATATCTAATAACATTTATTTAACATATTTAAAATGTATAAGTATTTATATATTGTAAAAGAAAAATAATATATAAAAAATTTATAAATGTTTTTTTTTTTTTTATAAAAGAAAATATATTTTCCGCTAAAATAAATGTTACTAATAATAAATTTTCTCGGCAAATATTATTAATTTGCCATACTTTTATGCTCAACTAGAATTCTTCGTGTTGGATTACCGTTAGATTGTATTATAATCTGGGCATTATGCTTATTATATTTTATAATATATATATATATTTATACAAATAATTAAAAATAAAAAATATATATATATAAAAAATAATATTAATATATTTAATTAACTGTATGCAATGGCATTTTATTTATTATTTATTATTATTGTAAATATGCATTATTTGTTTTATTTTAACTATTTTATTATTATTACTATTATTACGGTTTTTTTTATTACTATTATTTATATCATAAATTAAAAATTAAAAAAAAAGTCTCTGAGAGATTGTCGCCCGTGCCACATGTGTGTTTCTCTATCAATGTAGTTTGTAGGTTTTAAGTTATTTTGATACAGTGATTACTATTATTATAATTATTATTGTATTTTGTAATTATTATAATTTATAATATTATCATTACAAATACTAAGTATATATTTGTGAATGTTATAATTTTTTTTGTACTATATAAATTATTTTGTAATAATATAATTTTAAAATGTTTATTTTATTTGTTTTCTTTTATTTATTTTTAAGCCTAGCCTCACATGATCCCACTTTTTTAAAACATTTTAATTTAGTAAAAAATATGTTATGGAAAAATTAATTTTTTTTTTTGTTTTGCTACATTTGTTTTTTGTATTAAAAAGAATCGCTACTAAGTGAAACATATTCAAAAAGAATCAGCAGTTTTTTTTAAAAAAAAGTAAGTCCCCTTTACTTTTTCAGTTTCTAGTAAAAAATTTTATTTTTTTGTCATAAAACAACTTTTTTTAATAATTTTATGTATTTTTAAATAATTGGGAGGACCCCAATATTAATAATAGAGAAAATTTTCGTATTTTTTTACATTAAATTTTTATAATTAAACCAAAAAAAATCCCTTTCAGAGGAAAATATATTTAGTATTAATGGGTATTATTTTTACGATGAAAAATTTTTTTTTTTATTGTAAAAGAAGTAAAATGAATCCATCATTCAAATTATCTGTAACAATCTAAAGAGTAAACAAAACAGTAGTAATCGTATGGATCCCAGGCCAATGCGGTATATCCGGGAACAAACGAACTGATGAGGCTGCCAAAAGAGCGGCAACAAATGGTCTGCGATTAGAATTAACATGTGAGAGAGCGACTTCACGAAGACAATCTGTGCCAAAATACGTAATCAATGGAATAAGTTCTGACTGCTGAGTCCTCCCGTGTTCTTACATGTCATTCGGAAAAACGGCTTCGAGAAACCTTTTATCCCAAACAACAGAAGAGACCAAGTCATCCTATCTCGGCTGAGGATTGGATACACGATACTAATCCACGCCCATTTATTTGACCCCTCAGCAGAACTGTGAGACGTAGAATTTAAAATGGTCCATAAACCACTTACTGACAGATTGCCCAACGTTCGGGTCTATTCGTTGACAATTAAACCTGGGTTCAAATGTGAAGGGTTTACTCAAGCGGAATAAACATCAGAAGACTGTTGCGGTTACTCTGTTACAGTAGGATAAAGAAATTAATTTTTGCTTGCGTGAAATCTCTTGCGGAATACTGTGTACGCAGTGAAAATATAGTGGCGATGTTCCAATATTTAGCAGCCAACTTACGAGTTCTTAACTTTGCACCGACTTAAATAAGTCGAAACTTAGAGAATTACCCTTTTTTTATATTTTGTAGAGGTTTTTTTTAATAACTTTACATAATTTAGTTTAATTTTTATTTAAAATAAAAAGAAACAAATGAAATATCAAGAAACGTTATTATTGTAAAAATATGACAGAAAAAGTAGAAAGAAACGACACAAGTCCAGAGACTTGCTCTGTAATAGTCTCTGGACTATTACACAGGACTCTGGACTATTTCAGGCATTCTGAAATGAGGGAATAATTACAAAACAGATTATTTTTGTTCAATCTCTAGAGTATATATTTCGAATATCTGAATGATTGTGGATAAATATAGTTCTGCTAAAACAATTATAACTGATCTATAACGAAGGTAAAAAAAAAGAAAAATGTCTTCAAATTATCTCTGCAAACATACAACGGATCACAATATCTACAAAATAAAAAAAATCATTGAAATCAATTCATTTCATGAAGATATAAAGCTTAAAAATGTATAATATTAGAATTTCAGAAATTCTTTTTTAAGGTATTTAATGGTTTAACAAATTTAGTTTTTTACTAAACAAATCTGTTATTAGTTGCCTAAACCTTAAAATTCTGTAATATTAGAGAGGATTAGATTACTTACCATTATGAAATAAACACTGTTATTTAGCTTATTTCAAATTTTATGATTTATTTATCTGTGGATCCATAAATGGTTTTTATAAAAGTACACATTCGTTATTCCTAATAATTTAGATTAACTTGGACACTTACAAAAAGGAAAAAATAAAGGCTATAAAGATTCGAAATGTGGACGTGAAATATTAAATGGATAGACAAGATTGGAGAAGTAATTAAATGAATGAGAACAAAAAAAATAATCAAAACAAGCTAGTAGTCTGGGACATACCGTAACAGAATTTATTAAAACAATGCTAGAAAGATCATATGAGATTGGCATGGAAAAAGGCAAGAAAAAATTACAAATTATAGATGACTTACATTAAATAGTAGCTGTCAAGAACTCAAACGGTTGGAAATAAAAGAATGTGAAGTAAGGGACCTATCAAAGGGCATGTAATCTTATGATGATTTTAAAATTAACTAAACCTGGTTTTCTTAATTTATGGCATATAAATGTAATTTGTCCCTTTAAAAATTCCACCACAAATTATAATATCTTCCTCTATTCGTCTTAAGACCTAACTTATCATACTTTTTATCAACCCATCTACTTTATTACATCCTTCATCAAAAAATTTCAAAGGCCACACTATTCTCTTCCTTATTGTTTTGAATATTTTCCTTTCTTTTCTACCACAAAACGCTACACTCCAAACAAACAATATTATTGTTAATAATTCTTAGATCTAAATTTGATACCAGCAGACGTTTTTATGAATAAAAGTATTCTGTTTTCATACTATTCTGATTTTTATCTCTATTTTACTTCATCCATCCTTTTGTTTAAAATTTCATATCTAAATAAAATTTCGCGAACTCTTTGTATATTTTATTCTCATAATAATTAGTTACTTATTTATTATCCTACTTTCTTCACATTTAATTTTTATTATTATTTTTTTTTTTTTAGTATAACTTGAAATTATTATTATTGATAATATAAAAAATCACTGGAAAGAATAACTTTCCTATAAAAATCAAAAGTTATGGTATTAGATGTAACTCCAGGATTAAATATATAACTAAAAAATAACTATTTGCATGAAGTGTTGGGTAACTAAAAAGAAAAAAAATTAATAAATGATGAATTAAGTCAGGTTTGATAAATTACGAAATAAGTTTTAAAATCTAATAAAGTTAAGAAAGGCTGGTTACAAAATTAAACCGATAATGATTTCAGCTTTTCTAATAAAAAAAAAATTCGACTATAAATTTTCTTAATCTTCTCTTATGCCTAATTTAAAAAAAAAATATTTACCCTTTCCGCCTGTAGAAGGTTCAAAATTTGCGGCCTATAGATTACCACCAGCGGTTAAACTGTCATTGGCTTCTAGACTACGCTGATAAGGTAAATTCAATTTTATTTATTGATGAAGCCGCGTTTACGTGAAACGGAGTCTTCAATTCTAAAAATAGTCTTTTATGGAGCGAAGAAAATCCACATGGTACTGCGGAAATAGTTTCCAACATAGATCTCATATTAATATTTGGTGTGGCATTATTTATATCAAAATTCTGGGACCCTTTACTTTCAATGAAAACTTTACGGGAGATGCTACGTTCATTTTTTGAAAATAATTTTCCGGCTACTTTACAGATTACATTGCAAATCATTTTTCAACACGATGGCCACATTTTGCTTTAGCAGCTAGAAATCTCTTGAATGATAATCACTTAAACTGGATTGAACTTGGTTGATTATTCAATTGGCCACCAAGATCACTTGACATAACGCCACTAGATTACTTCATTTGGGAACATATGAAAACGATAGTATACCGAAAAAAAATTAATACTAAAGAGTTACTCATTAAAATACGAAATGTTACTTAACTTATAAGAAACGATCCTGAGATGATACGGAAAGTCACCGGAAATATTTTACTTCGGGCAGAGTACATTGTGAAGAAGGGAATTTTAAGCACTTACTGTAACTGAGGTTTGATATTCTGTTACAATTTATCATTTCATGCATTTTTTTTTTTCTTTTGTTTGCCTATATTAAGAATAATGTTTATCAGGTACAAAAAGGATAATACGATTTTTGGTCCGTTTTGCTTCAATAAAAAAATCGATTTTTAAAAGTTTTTATTTAATTTTTATTGGCTGTATTTATATTAATTATCTCAGAATTAAATTCTATATAAGTTTTGTTACTAAATTCTTCGCATTAATTAGTCATTTAACAAAGCTATTGTACTACAAATCTTAAAAAACCTTTTTGACAACAAAGTTTTTGTTTTACATCTGATATCTTAAAAACTACTGCCGTTAAAGTTCTAGGACCTGCTTTATCCTACTTTCCAGCTCAAATTACGTGAGAAACAACCAACGTTGTCCTTAATTTCGGTCCAAAAAATTACAGTAGGGCTTCTTTTTATTAGAAAAACTTAAGTCCGGGTGAAATCTTTCGCTAGCCGTTAATATGAAATCAAGCGTTCCCAGACCCATGTTTATATGAACGTTTTTCATTATTTTCACCAGAACATGTCCTGAAAGTTTCTCTGTTTCTTCGGGGGACACTGTATCTCTCTCACGGCTTTGCCCGCTCTATAAGAATATTTTCGTTTCACGTCGCAGTCAATTTTCTTTTTATTTTATGCTTTTTTGTCAAGTAACCGAAGGCAGGTGTAGCCATGTAGCCACTCATGTCGCATATACAGTAACAGTGGCAGTAGCTGTGTTCATTGAGCTACACCGTCGCACCCAGTTTGTCTTCAGTAATTTTTGGAGATCGTTGATTATGAATGACTCACTAAACGTTATTTTATATATATATATATATAGGGCTGTATATCCTCAGCTATGAGGATTGGTACGCCTTGACGTGCCAGCTCCGATGATCAACTGGGGACTCCGTGTACCACTATGACAATTCCCTGTTGTGATGAAGATCTTCAGGACCCGTCATCCACTAGAGGGGAGTTGAAACCAAAGTCCCGGTGGGGGATCTTCTTGGCGTCCCCTCATTTGAGGCATAAGGCATGGACAAAACCCGGCCTTCGGCGAAGGGATAAAGGTTGTAGCTTAGCTGGATCCGGAGTCTCGTCGCTGAGGGTTAGAGGCTGACGCAATATGAAAGATCCAACCGGCTGGCCGACCTGCCTTGCCGGACGTACAGCAGGTGGGCGGGAAGGCCCGTTAGAGTTAAAGGATACTCCCCTGGCTGAGTTATACTTAGCTGTGTGTCCTGTTCAGAGGAGGGGAAAAAAAGGCCTGTGTATAAAATTTGTGGCTCGAAAATTTCCAAAAATACTAGATCAATTCATTTAAATTTAGATATTTTGTAGTAGCATGATTGAAGTGGTGCATGTGAGTATCTTATAAGATTGTTGAGACGTTCTGGAGTTACGTTCAATTGTTTAAAATTTTATGGTTCGAAAATATTCATAACTACTAGAACAATTTCATTTAAATTTAGATATGCTGTAGTAATATGTCGCTGTACATGTGAAAATTTTATGAGGATTGGTTGAGTCATTCTTCAATTAAACTTAAGGTAAGATAAGTAACATAACCTCAATTTGATGAGATTATTTTGTTGAGGTGGACAACATAACCTCAATTTGAGGTTATGTCAACATAACCTCAAATTGAGGTTATGTTGACTTTGTATTGGTGGATTTTTTACACGCTCTTTTTCAGCTAGTTACAGTGGTGAGCAAGTTTAAACTTCATGCGTGTGTGTAAGGTCTACTCGTTATTTTTAATTATTTCTTCAAATTACGATTATAATAATTAATTTTGTTATAAACAGAAGACATATTTTAATATTAAATAAGTAAAAAGACTATCCCTGTTTTAGTTTTCTCATTTAATTTATGTTTTAATTCTTGAGCAAAAAATTATACAAAATAAAATAAGGAAAGGTCGGTCGTCCTGCGCAGAAGTACGGAAATTCTTTTTTTTTTGTAAAAAATGCAGTTTGTAATGTGTAAAAAAATGTCAAGCTTGACCAGGATTAGAATACCAGGACACGATGTCATTATACAATATTTACTGTTTTTAAATAAAACAGACGGGATTTTATTTATTTTTATGTAGAATTCTAATGCAAATTCATATCATTTTTTTTTCTGCAGTAAATAGTTCGACTTATGAACAAGAAACCTTTGTAACGTGTAAAATTTAGGATATGTTAATTGCTGAGGACAAGTAAAGAAAGATTAAAAACAAATTTAGTTTACAAACGATGCAATAACTAATATCATCGGCTGATAACGAAGAAAAATTTGACCTCTTTTATCCTTTACACAGTAGTAAAATTCTTTAAAGTTACGTTAAAGAAGTATTTAAATAAAAAAGATAAAAAACTAAAATTTTCTGCTTCGTTTACCGTGGTTGCAAATAACATCCTAGTTCATTTTTATCATATATTAATATTCTAGACGCTAGAAGTGAAAGTATTGCATTTTTTCACATAATTGTACTGTAGTCTGATCTATTTTTCATTACAACGACGTATTATAAAAATTAATTTAATTTCATAAGCAGTAAACAATTTTTATGTTAGTAGTTGTTATGTCTAAAATGCGCCTTGTGTATGTATATATATATTATTACGTTAAAAAAAAGACAAAGCTAAACAAGTTGTTTATTTTTATTTTGTTAAAAAATTATTAGCTAAAAGTAATTATACGGAATTGTAAAAAAATGAAAACTATGTCGTTAATTTTTTTTTTCTACTCGTAATTACATTTAAATAAACGGTTTGACTCGATGTTACTGAACATTTCCGGCATTTGAATAAAATTTGAAATTTAATCCTTCGCGACCTATTGTCAAAATCGAAAATTACAGTGATAATTACGAACTTACGAATTACGAAATTAATTATTTTCTTAGCAAAATAATAAAACGTTTTTAAAAATCTGGCAAAGGTTTGCATAACTTTCCCGGCAATGCTCTCAGCTGATTTTTATTTAAAATATGGCAGACGGTTTTTAAATATTAATGGCTTCATTATGCAATATTTAGCGTACAACTTGTTCAAATAAGATCAAATGTTTCATAAAGAAGTTTTGGTCCAATTTGATTCTCTTGATCAAATGAAATTTTTACTTTAAAAATTATACAATATCAAAAGTATAATTAAGAACATTCTTGCAATATTTTGGGTCCCAGTTGTCCAAATGACGTTTTTATTTTTAAAGTTATACTGTATTTAAAGTATGTAATTGTTAAAAAGGATAGCATTTTACCCGCTTAGTGGTAGGGGGCAGACTAAGATGCAATGTTATAATTTTTTGCTTGTTATCAAGCGTAATTTTTCCGATCCAGTTAAACAATGTCATCGTAATTCAACAACCGATGTGACCAAATGAAATTGTTTAAAATAAAATAGTTAACACTTTATTTAATAAAATAAAACTCGATAACGCAAATATTTACGCAACTATTAAAGAATAAAAAATTTTAACAATCACCAGTTTCAATTTTTAAAGGTAAAAATTTCAAAATTTTTACCTTTTTATTAGAAACTGTTAGATACATGAAATTTCATTAAAATATCTTAATCCGTACTTAAAATATACATTTTTATTTATCCGTCTAGTGCTGTAGCAGATCTATATCTATAGAAGAGAAAGTATTGTTATCAGTCCAATTTGGGCATTTGCGGTTTTCTCCGGATCTTTACGTTTTGACCAAAAAACCGATAGAAATTTTCCGAATATTCGTCTGTACGCGCGCGCGTACAGACGAATATTGCGTGCGCGTGTATGTATATATATATATATATATATATATATATATATATGTGTGTGTGTGTGTGTGTGTGTGTGTGTGTGTGTGTGTGTGTGTGTGTGTGTGTGTGTGTGTGTGTGTGTGTGTGTGTGTGTGTGTGTGTGTGTGTGTGTGTGTGTGTGTGTATGTGTGTAGGTGTCGCAATCTAACGACACTTACTTGTCTTACGTGTCATACTTCTATGTATGAGGCATTGTTTCCATTAAACATTCAAATTAAAACGTCAAGGGGTGAGGTTGTAGAGCAAGGTCACCCTCTGTATCTTGAGATTTCGCCTAATTAAGGTCTTAATTTTCTTAGGCAAAATTGTTAATAAATAAAAAAACTTAATATTTGAAAAAAAAAATTGTAAAATCGCACTCCCTTCCCAAAAAATGTTTCAAAAAAGTAGGTATACTGATCCCGAAGAGGAAGATCCAGCCATGTGACAATTGCAGTTGCCATGTCGACTCCCTCCGTATCTAGCCCTGATGGGCTTTATCGGAGGTCATCTTCTGAACCCGCAGGCTGAATATCATCTCTTAGTTAACACCTTGGTCTACATCAGGATGCCATCGATGTAAATGCCACGAATGATATTTCCATTCGTGTAAGAACGTACTATCAATAAACATAAATCAAAACCCAAAAAAGATTACTCAAACGAACAGAACTGAGTAGAAATAAAATATTTAAATTTTGAACTATAGCCTTACAAACGAAATAAAACGAACAACATCATAAAATAACAGAACAAAAACAAAACTACGGAGCGCGTATCTTGGCGACAAGAGAAAAGGTCTATATACATCTCTCCGGGTAACTCGAACGCCCCATTCTACATACCCTCCGCAACTCGCTGAAGAATGAAATATTTCATGAAGTTCTCCACATTTGACCATTCGGTCCGGCTTTTCGCGTCAATAGTACCCCCTGTCATTAAAAGCAGTGCTAGTGTATTACTGACGTGCTAAATAGTGTGTTTATGCGTGTGTAAGCCACGTGTCAGGACAGTCCTACAACTGTGTTGTCAGATTTTTATTGAATTTTTTATTGAAAAAAAACAAAATGGAGAAAAGACAGGAAAAGAAGCAAGGTGGGGCAATTTTTTACATGAATTTTTCTATTTATCTGGTAACCTGAATCGGTTCCTTAAGTTTGGCAATCACATTCTGGGGCAAACTTATAGCTATTACCGGAGGAGGATAAAAATAATGATCACCATAAGGCCCATTCGTCCGATGGGGTCAAAAATCAGACCAAAACTGAAATACATATAGACAAATATTTTTTCTAAATTTTAACTTTTCTGGTTGACGTGTTTTCGACATATGGGGAAAAACGTTTTAGAAATAATGTTGAATATTTTGCCACCTCTAAAACTTAAATCATAAGAACATAAAATATAATTAAAACTTTGGAATTTCAAATAACTTTATAAGTACTTTCATCGTACTAGTGCTCAATTTTCTACAACCATTAAATAAAAACTCAAAACTTGAAAATTATGAAAACTGTTCCTCCCTCTCTTTTAATTCTATTCAAAATTTAATGCTATTAATGTTTCATACGTAGATTTTTTTTACAGATCTTCAAAAAATTCAATTTGATCTTCAAAGAATTTGTTGAGTCAGTCTGGAACTAATAATCAAAATACATTGTACGTACGTACATACATCGCCCAGATACTTGTATGGTTTTTTTTTATTCAAAGGGTCGTGTAACGTAGATATATTCGCATAAAACTCGACATAGATATTTTTGACCAATCTATATATTTTCCCTTTATAGTTGCTGCATAGAAGACAGAGCTGTAGCCGAAAAAGAAAAATATTTCTTAATAATTGTTTTTTTTTTTAAATCAGCTGTAAGATTAGTAAAAATTTAATCCTGTACGAACTTACATTGCCTTATTTGATCATAAAATGCAACAAAAAATAATTAAAATGAATGTGTTTTTAAATATATATTTTAATAAAAAATTTAAGACAATTTACCGTTTACTTTTATACAATATATATAAATATTGTGCATACGTATTGTGCATACGGCTAATCGTTTTTGAGTTATGCGGGCATAACTCAAAAACGATTAGCCGTAGGATGTTGAAATTTGAGATTTAGGACTATTGTATCAACTAATTGTGCACTTCCCCTTTTGCTTGCAATCACTGGACCAAAGTTCCAAAAAAACCCAAAATCTAAAAACATTTGGATTTTTGACTTTATTTTTCAGCATTTATTTTCATTGGTTCCAGAGTTATAGCCAAATAAAATTTTAATTAATGAAATATTTGGATATTACAATGGGAAGGCATATCAGTTCGAATCCCACTTCATCTCCTTTTTCTTTTCCTTTTTAATTTAAATATATTGCTTTATTAATAATTATCAACCTTTGATCGTAAAAAACATTTTTACAAATTATAATAGTTCAATAATAGCAATAATAAAATTTAAAAAAATGAGAAGTTACTAATGAAATAAAATTTTATGTACTTTTCATTTTAAAAAAGTGTGTAAAAATTTAATAGTGGTTAGGAAGTCATGGGATGTACACATCAGATTTCTTTAATGAGTAGTATCCACATGAATTTTTTTATTAAAAAAAAAAGTGAGCGTAAAATTTTATGAAGTCCAACCTTCTGCAAAATACTTCTTCATTATCTTCCCACCATCTTACCCAATTTTTCAAAGATTTAAAATAATATTTTTCAGTAATATATGCGCTATCATAATACTTTTTTGAGTAAAGATTAAACTGTCAAGATATTAATCGTAGTAAAATATAAAACATACACGCTGCATACATGCAGAATAATATTAATTTAGATTCTAGTATTTTCGAAGTCAAGGGATGTCAAAATGTTCAAAATTTGTAAAAAATTTTTTTGTAAATTTACCATAGTGTATAAATTTTTTTTCAACTTTAAAAGAATTATCTCATACCTACTAAATGGATTACAAATATAATAGATAAATAAGAAAAAATCTCTGAAATTCAGGAAGTATAAAAACTGGTTTAACGTAAAATAACCTATCAAGATGTAAACAAATATTTTTCAAGGTTTTTTTTTATTATTACAATAATAATTTATAATGAATATCACGGAAACTATCTAGATGTTAACCTCTTAGACAATGGGGAAGATGTAAGGCGATTAAAGCTGGTACATGTACTGGATCTAGGAACCTAAGAGGAAAACATAGGACAAAGCCTTTCTTCTTAATTTTTACATAATCAAAGCATTTATGTTTATGATCATTTGTATTTCTAATGTTATTTGTTTCTATGTTACTATTTTTTTCTTTTTTATGTTACTATTTTTTTTTTTATTATTATTATTATTATTATTCTAGTTCATTACTGGCTGGAATTTATCAATGTATTAAGGTATTTCAAGGGAAACTCCTTTACAACTTCTTTATTTTTTCCCTGGCATCGTAGAGATATGCTGCAATAAGGAAAGTATGATAACCAGTCAAATATGTGGTATTGGTTTTTTTTGCATTTCTCGACGATTGATCCACCCCAAAAAAAGAAAAAAAGTTGGTTTTAATGTACGTGTGTAGGTTCTTTTGAAAGGTAACTTATGACTGGATAAACCAATTTGATTAAATTTTGCACAGAGGTTCTTGCATATGGGACAATTTGTTGGTAAAAGTTTGGGAGTCAATAACCCCATGGGGTTTGGAAGATAGGTTTTTTGGGGTAAATTTTTTAAAATTTTGCAAATACTATCCCGCTTTATATTAAGCTCAGTACACCCATACATAATTAACTTATCATAAAAAAATTGCCTCTAAATTCTCCTCCTTTTTCAAAAACTAAAAAAAATATTTATTGCATACTAGCAGACCTAGCAATGCTTCGCTATTGCTAGATTTGAGAATATATATATATATATTAAATGAACACAATTGAAAGTTTGATAAAAAATTGAAAAATGAACATTACGGAACTTCACAAGATTTAACCTTCCCGATTAGCCCTGTTTCCCCTTTTCTTTTCTTTTCTCCTTTTCCCGTTTTTCCTTTTCCCCTTTTTCTTTTTTCCATTTTACCTTCTTCCCTTTTACCCTTTTCTACTTTTCCCTTTTCAGATTTTTCCCTTTCTCCCTTTTTCCCGCGCGTAATTCGGTCCAGTACGTTTTTAGTCTATAGCGGATACAAATATCGGATACATTAAAATGGAATCGTAAAATATTTAGTATAGCGTGTGTTGCTTTTACGGCCAACAGATAGCGCTGTTTTTAAAAAAAAATGCATGTTTTTATTTGTCACAGGGTGTGACATCTTAGGTATATAAATGGTAGATATATAAAAACACGCGCGTATTCGAATGCAACGTTGTATAAAAATTTCAAAGCACAATCAGTGAAGAACTTTCTGAGATTTAAGGTTTTGAACAAACGATTATTTACATTTTTTTTTATATAGATTTTTTAGTCGATACTTTTTATGTCTTCCTAAGCATAGTAATAGTGGAAGCGACAAAAAAATATATTTTGGGGGTAATATTGGCGGTGAGGGAGCCCATCAAAGTTAAAAATATCGATTTTTTTAATTTTTAAAATTTTGTCAGGTATAAATATTTTTCTACTACATAAAAATAAACGTCCATTTATAGGAAAGTATTGGTCAGCTTTTTTTTTTTTTAATAAAAGGTAAAATCTATTTAATTCTTCTCTATGTTCAGTTAACATTACCTAAATACAAAATTTTGTCACAGTCGAATGCTGTGAAAAATCGTTTTGCAAACTTTATTTGTTTGTAATAATTTAGCAACTTATTTTACGTTAAACCAAAAAAAAATGTAATTTGCGACACAAATTTTATAGTGTTTTACAATAATTTTTTAAAAGATTACTAGATATACTTATCCGTAACTATTTTATTCAAATTTTCAGGTCTAAAGCCATATTAAAACATTAAATTTACTGCTTAATTTAGTACGGTATACTACAGTATGGCTTCATTTTATCTTTGAAGTAGGAATGAACGTGAAATTTTTCGCAAGCTATAATTAGAAAAAAAAGCATTTCTGTATTTATTTTTATATGAATTTTTTTCTTTATATTCAATTATGGAAATGTTATGAAATTATTTCCGTTTCTTCATGTGACATTCTGCATATACAGATCAATACAATATTTTTCTTTTTTTATACGTTACACTTTCTCGTTCTCAAAACATTCTCGTAATACTCATTATTAGGACCGTGTAAATTATACACATACTTAATGTTTGTATTTCGTTCTTAAAACATATTTTAAATAAGTAAATCTGGATAAATCTCCCTATTCAGATCGATTATCATTTTTTTTTTTAATCCAAGAATAAAATTATATCTTTGTTTTTACATTACGATAACAAAATTCATTTTTGGGTCTTTTTAAATAAAAAAATACATTTCTTGCAATTACATAAGCTAATAAGAGTATTCAACCATATTGTCTTATTCAACCATGTTGTCTTCATTTAAATGTTCATTTATAATTAACTGGTCAGTGTTAAGCTAAGAAAAGGTTTTATATAAGTAAAAATTAGTAGATATAAAGGGTTTTGTGAAAATAAAATCGTACCGTTTAAAAATTAAACATTTTTAAGAATTGAGAAAAAAAAAAAAATTAGATGAAGTTCTTAAAACAGCGTATTAGAAATATGATCATGACAAGGAAAAGTCTGTACGTTAAATGTTCAAGACTCTTATGAAATTACAGAGATATAGACTAATAGACACTTCTATATAGAAACAATAGTCAACTGACGTCAAACTATTCCTTAATCGTTCTAATTATTAATGTTGCAATTTTCGACATCCTCTCTATTTACTGTACCGTTACTTGAAGGAAAATTTATATTAAAAATATAATTTTATTATTTTTGTCATTTTAAATTATATTTATCCTTTTAAAGCAATAATCTTAACATATTGACTCACACGTAGAGAATAGTTTAAATCTAGAAATATACAATATGACCTGTACCAGATAAACAAAGATAACACTCAAATATTCAAGTAGACTGATGTTAAATGAATTTATAATTTTAACTATCAGACAGCTGTGCATAAAAATATAACAATTTTTTTTTAACTTCCGGGTCCACCGTTAGACATTACATCACAGGATGAGATGAATGATTTGTAGTGTGTGTGAAAATGCCATGCCTGACCGGGATTTGAACCCGGGACATCCGGATGAAAGGCTACCATTCATGCCACGGAGGCCAGCATAAAAATATAAATTATTTACATAATTGTTCACGTGAAAGATTTTACACATCGGGATAATGAATATGCTTCACGTGAAACTTCTATTAGCCATTAATAGAACTTCAAAAATATGATTAATATTGACCACTGAACAATTTAAATATATTGTGTACAAATTGATTAATAATATTCCTAAGGAAATGATTTTGATAGGACTAATTTCTTTCAACTGGAGCTTTGATGTTACTGCAATAGAAAATTGGATAAAACCCACAATTTTTTAAAATTATTGTTAATATTAGGTACGAATTAAGCTTTTTAAGTAGGTTTATACGCCTGCCTCCGTGGCGCGAGAGGTAGCGTCTCGGCCTTTCACCCGAAGGTCCCGGATTCGAATCCCGGTTAAGCATGGGATTTTTACACACGCTGCCAATCATTCATTTCATCCTCTGAAGCAATACTTAACTGTGGACTCGTTTCACCCGTTTCGTTGGTTGGTAATCTGGTAGAATGCAGTCTCGTGTTTTTTATACTCAGTGCATTTGTGACTAACATTGCAGTTTACTGTTCTAGTTCTGATCTTTTTACGTTTTACTGTTCGGTTTTGTTGTTTCGTTTTGTTAGTAGTTTTGTTCAGTTATTATTTAATTTTTTTTGCATTTATTATAGTTTTTTTTTTTTTTTTTGTGTTGGGCTATTCTTAGCCGAGCGTGTTATTCGTTTTCCTGACTTTTATTGCGTCATTTCATTTTTGTTTTGTTAATTAACATTTTTATTGCGTTTAATTAATGTTTTGTGACTATTTTCTTTAAATAAGTGTTTCATGTATATATTTAATATTCAACCTACGGTTGTTATGGATTATTTATTGGTAACCACAGCTGTTTGATTTATTAGTCTTGTTGATTACATTCATCT
This sequence comes from Lycorma delicatula, assembly GCF_047948215.1. Lineage (NCBI taxonomy): Eukaryota > Metazoa > Arthropoda > Insecta > Hemiptera > Fulgoridae > Lycorma > Lycorma delicatula. The sequence continues at coordinate 74,046,605 of NC_134462.1, forward strand.
AGTAGAGTCTGCTAAGTCGAATAATTTTATTTAGTTGGACTTTGAAATATTTCATATAATCATCAGCTGTTTGAGTGAAGGGAAATTTAAAAAAAAAATTTTCCCTCCGACAATTTTGCGATATTTTCATTTGTACTTCACTTTATTAAAGAATTTCCTTTTTCCTGTTAAGCGACCAGGAGTTACCATCAGGTATTACTTCAGAATATGAATGAGGATGATATGTATGAGTGTAAGTGAAGTGTAGTCTTGTACCGTCTCAGTTCTGAGATGTGTGGTTAATTGAAACTCAACCACTACAGAACACCAGTAACCACGATTTGTACTCAGAAAATCTTTACTGTTGTTATCGTGGCCGACCCGCATTGGTTCAGAAAAATGTCCACACCGGAAGAGAAGGGGTTTTCCCAAGTTGTGGGGAGTCGATCTGCTGGGAGAGGAGCTTCCCAATTACGGGAAGTTATCTCGGATAGTAATGAAGCTGAGAGTTTCGCTGACATGATTGTGGAAAATATGCGGCGTGCGGACCGTTTAATCTCCAGGTGCTCTAGGAAATCACTAGTGACCTTGGGGAAGGCTTTCCATCTCCCCTGACTAAATCCGACAGTATGGTTGTACGGTGACGTTCCTTGAAAACTTCGGGGAAGCGATGGTTGCGTGACTCCCCACCTACTGGTGAAGAAATGAAAAACTCTAAGGCTAGTAGTTGCAGTGATCTTTATTTGTTTCACTTGCGTGAGTGACATTAAGGAGCTTTGTTAAGATAGAAATAAAAGAGTGCTCTCTTTTATTTACTATTATTTACCGACTGGACGGCAGTGCTCGTATGTTGAACTTTTTTTAAGGATGTTTTGGATGCGGTACCTCAGGAATCATAGGCGGGACTTTTCACCCGAGTGACGACAACGGAGAAGACTACTCAACCGTACCATATAATCAGTGATGTGGCGTCACAGACCCCGGACGGTGGCTTGGGCGTCCCGTGTCCTGGATACTTGATGAACTTCGCCGGGTGGTTGACAAGTGTCGTAGCGGACGCAGATATTGAGCGGATGGTCTTGAGGAGATGGACGGAAGACGTTTTCCAATCGTCTAGATAAGTACAGGACATTACTAATGTGGCGGAGGGAGTGGGGTCTGCGTGGACTTTAGATGTGGCAGCTGGTGTCGATCACTCGCGACATGTGCCGATTTATCGCAAGGGCCCGTGGATCCGGGACTTGGCTCGCGCGGGAAGACTGAAGGAGGGTCAGGTCCTGGCTGTGCAGTCTTCTGCCCGTGATTTATCTAGGAAAGAGAGCGACGATACAATTGTCGTGACCAGACGGACTACACTCTAGTAATTGATACGGGGGTTGGTGACCGTAGGGTAGCTCCGGTCTTACGCAGATCAATTCCAGTGTGTTAAAGGAGGTACGAGATCACCCGGTCTGTTTTTCTGGATCTTCGGAGCGAGCCGGGCAGATCTTACGGGGCTCTGTAGAGTACGTGTCCAGGCGGATGGAGACGAAGCGCACTTTGTTCAACTCTTCAGTTTGACATCAGCGCAACCATCTAAAGGCAAGAAGACACCTCCGGGTCCACCGACCATCACGGTTGTAGTTTAAGCAGAGGGGAGGACCTATGCGGATCTCCTCCGTTCAGTAAAGGGTGCGGTGTCGCCAGGGGAGATAGAAGTTCTATTCGCAAGACGGGGTCAGGGAGAGTACTTGCATATCCGGGTGCGTGCTGACTGTGGCGTTGCAGAACGACTCAGCAGAAACATTGTAGAGAAGATCAAGGGCACCACTGCGGCATTAACTGGGAAGAGTGGCAGGAGGACTCACGTTGTCGTCAAGGACTTAGACGTACTTACAGCGAAGGATGAGTTCCTGAAGAAGCTCCGTAAGATCATTGGGGAGTCAGTGTCCGTGGAAATTCTGCCGGCCTACGGATCAACACAGGTGGTCACTTTGGCCGTGCCACCTCTTCTTGCGGAGAAACTACTACCCGATGGGCGTATCCTCACTGGCTATATGGCCTGCCGCATGACTCGACGTGCCTCAGATGACCTTTGGTTTCGGTGTTGGCGTACAGGGCCATGTGGTCATTGTTTTACCTGCGGTATGGCCGGCCACATAATGAGGGACTGCAAACAGGAACCCCGCTGTGTGTCATGTAGATCACACGGACATACATCCGGGGTTCGAGAACGTAAGGTAGCCCCACCTGCACCAGACCCATGAATATGTGCACAGCTACGCTGTGGTATCGGCAAGGGATAACCTCATCCAAGAGGGGTGGGAGGCTCTGGCGTCTCATCTACGATAATCTGGTGGGTACCCTTTTGCACTGCCGTTGGGGGGAAAGTAAGACCGTAGTCCCGATGAGGGATCCCTTTCCCTGTCGCGGATCCGGCTCCAAGGGAGAAGGAAATCGAGGGAAAATAAAAAAAAAAAAAAAAATAGGGTTATATAATAGCTGTATAGCTTAAAATTTATAACATTTTACTACGTACATAATTATGTTCTTATCTAAGATTGTTATTATTAAAACGTTTTTAAAATAATTTCAATTTTTAAATAGTTATCGATGTTAGAGTAGAATTTAATAATTTTTAGTTTAAAATAAACTCGGCTGCCGAAGCCATAGCTTCGCTTCACCTGATAGCCCATGACATAGCATACGTATTTTTTGTCTTGAATTTATGATTTTATTTTTTTATTTTCTTAAATATGTATGATTTTGTATCAAATAAATTAATAATTTTGTCTACTAAAATTAAAGATTAAGGTTGGGTTTATGTCATTTACCTAATCAATACAAATTCATAAAATTTTAATGTATTATCCTTAATATTAATCCTTGTTCTTTTCTAAATCTGATGATATACATTGTGAGTGTATGTGTGTGTGTGCGCGCGCGCGCGTGTAATTTTTTTATAAATATAATTTTTTTTATTATTTTCGAAATATTTAATACGTGTTTTATTTCAGAATGTCTTGTGAGTCGTCTTGATAAAGAGATAGGGATATCAGTTGGCATTCCTTCCTTCAAGCTGCTCTTCTAAATTTAAAGTTGAATATTTTCTACTAACTTTAAATTTGGATATTTTGAAATGAATAGATCTTTTTGAACTTCCTTTAAAAACAAATTGGCGTCTTAATCTACAAAGAAGGGGGAGGTTTTCTATTGTTTAAAAGAATACTGTTTCATAATTTGAATATTTATTCTAATTTAGCTGATATGATATGAAAAATTATGCAAATTTGTTTTTTAATAATCAAAATATTAAAACCTCTATTCTCTGAGGTTGAATTAGAAATATACCATAACAACTTTGTTAATGTGCATAAGTGTTTATTTAGATTAAAACCATTGCAAATTTTAATATCTGGATTGCTTTGTTCCCTACTGTTAAATTCCATTAAGTCCATATTGGTTTGATTAGAGTTTTATTTTTTCCCTTAAATCCAATCAAGTTGTTAAAATAAATTCTTTATTTAATTACTTTATTGTTTGTAAGTGAGTTTTCCAAATAAATCGTATGTCAAAATGTATTCCAGAATACTTGGTCACATCTAATACAAAAGTTGAATATTTTTCAAGAAAAATACGAGGATATGTTTCTCAACAAAGCAAAACGAATAGTTTTATTTTCATTTTTAATCAGTTTTCGTTTCTTTTATCAGTCTTAAACGAAGTTCAGATATACCTATAAAAATTGTGAAACCTATTGATTAGCGAGTAGTGACTAAGTTGAACTGCAACATCATCCGCAAATGTTACTATTACATTTTGGCATATAAAATTTAAATGATTTCTTTTGTAGAGGTAGATGATTCTAAAGCTAGGATTTACTTTTCACTGAACGTAGAATATGTAATCTTAAGGGAACGTTACATTATTTTTTCTCTGTTTATGTACATGCACAGGATATGTACATATACTTGAGAAAAAACTGTATGAGTTGTAAAACATAACATTAACATTTCATTATACAATTAAATATTTATGATTCTTGAAGTCATATCACCTCTCTATTATACGTAGTAAATACAATAGTGGTATTAATAAATATATATATATATATATATATATATATATATATATATATATATATATATATATATATATATAATGTTTAAATACATTTAGATAAAGCACGTATTATTTTTAGTTCCAACAATAATAAATGAAGGATTGCTACGGATTGTTATTACAGGTTAACTAGATAAACATATCCTATTTGCAGGATAAAGCTCAATTCTAAAATAATATAATAATGGTTATACTACATAAAGGAAAAGAGGAAATGAGGCTAACTACTATAATTTAAACATATTATTTATACTGCGGTTTATGTTTTTTACTTTATTTATTTTTTTAATAATTATTGCTATTAATTAATAATATCTTTGTATGTTATATTTGTAAATTAACATATTATAAAAATATTATATAAATATTTAGACATGGGATGAAGCCAAAGAACAGACACTAGAACTTGAAAAATAGCAGCGAAAGTAGGTCTCAAAATTTCCTTCGAAAATATCACAATAATGAGAAACTTCAGACACTCATCAAAGCACCATAAAATTGCAGTACAAAAGACAGAAAAGTATCTAAACATCTCGAAGAATCGATCAGATGGAATGCCCTTAAGAAAAAGGCAATGAAAACTAGAGGAAACAAACTCAAACTAGCCTTTCAACTCACCAAAAACATTTACAACAAAAAAATCTCTATCCTGAAATACAGAAATACTACACTACAACAAACTAATCAAACAGAAACCCGCGGGTGCAGTCGAAACTTTATCTATTACCGACTACAAACCAATCAAAAGACTGGAGATCAAAGAAAGAAAAATCTTAAGAAAAATCCTTGGCCCCCAAATTCCAAAACAACAAACTAATTCACATCAAAAACGAAACCCTATATAAAAAAAAAATTGTCAGACAATGAGAAAAAGAAGAATTAATTTCTAAGTACACAAAAACAAAAATTGAGGTTGCAGGATGTTAATGTTAAAAAATTTGAACAAACAGGAATGAAAAATTGGTACTTGAAAAACCAGAGTACTACCGTCCTTTTCAGTAAGATAGAAGATTAAACGTAAGTGCTACGAAATAAAACAATAATAGGAAAGATAAACATATACTTGGGATATTTAATATTTTGACAATTTCAATAAATTTAATTAAGAGTTTCAATAAATTTTATTATGAATTTTTTAAATTCAATAATAAATCATTACAAAAGAAATGATTATGTGTTTTATATTTTATTTTTCATAATCCGTACCATCTGAAATGTACACTTCTATTGCTCAAAAATTAAAAAAAAAAAATTATATATTACTAACAAATTAAAAAAAATTAATATAAATTTTGTCAGATGAATGTAATTTTATTTCTAATAAACATATAAATATTATTATTATTATTATTATTACCAAAATTTTTCGAGATTAGAATTGTAGTCACGAAAAATTTCGGTTTTCAGATTTCAACGGAAATATCCATTTTGACCATCCCTGAATCCATTTTGACTAGTTTCTTCGTGACTCTTATACGTAAGTATGTATCTGACATAACTCAAAAACAATCAGCCGTAAGATGTTGACATTTTGGGTTTAGGACTGTTGTAACATCTCCCTGTTGTAAATGGGAGGCACCTCCCATTTGATTGCAATAGACTGAACCAAACTTTTACAAAAAAGTCCAAAATCCCAAAACATTTGGATTTTGGACTTTTTCTTAACTGCAGTTATAAGCCTCATTGAAAGCTTTTCAACGGTATATCATAAGTGGTACTTATTTTCATTGGTTCCAGAGTTATAGGCAAATAAAATTTTAATTAATGAAATATTTGGATCTTACAAGGGAACCTTTTTTTTAAATGGAGTAAAAAAAGGAAAAGCTAGTTCATTCATTTTCCTTAAATTTATCTCACACGTTCTATTAGAAGATTATTTAGCGTTTTACTAAATGAAAATTAATGATGTCAATAAATCATATAGATGTGCTACACAAAAGATTGATTTTGGCACATCGGTTCGAATCAGACTTCATCTAAAAAGTATGAAAAAATATCTTCAGTTATCAATGAAATAAATTTTTATGTACTTTTCATTTTAAATAAATAAATGGGTATAAGTAATTTAATATTTAATATAAAAGGAAATCATGTGGTACACCACATGACTTCCTTGCACGCCTACATATTTTATGAAATATCATATTGATCACATCAAATCGTATCACATCATATATGAACGCACTTTAAACTCGACAGAATTCTCAAATTTGCATGGCATTGACCAACATTTTTGTGTGTTTATTAAAGTTTTATTTTTATTTGTATGTTTTATGTAAATACCCTTTACACCCTTGAAACTGTCATATGTATGCGTTTTGTTTAAATGTTTCATGTTACTTTTATTTTTGTGTTTTATTAAAATGTAAGGAACATATACTCTCTTACATCTGACGATCCTGTGAGTAATTTAAATGTGTCTTTTAAACTGTGACAATAGCTAATGATGATCTTGGAAGACTATATATATATATATATAATATATACTGAAATAAAAAGAGAAAAGTATAGTACAAATCATATATGTACAATTAGGTAATGAATAATTAAATAACGAATAACTTTCCCTCCAATCGTTAATTCCTTTTTATGGTTCCCCATTATCCCTATATGCCACTTAGGAAGGACTTTTTGACTATCTAAAGTAAAAAATAAAAATATTCTGCTTATACATGTGACCCAATAAATGTATTTATCCTCATTATTTAATATAACAAGAAATAATTGAAATAATTTATACCAAAAAACATGTTTTAAAAAATCTAATCGTTAGTGTAAGCTAACTGCATGCAATTAAATTGTTTTCAACAATCTACTTTTTGTAAATACAGTAAAAAAAAGGAAAAGAGAATATATTCATTATTCTTAAATTATAAAAAAAATATTTATCTCACACATGCTTTATAGAGATTATTGGGCGTTTCACTAAAAGAAAATCAGAGATCAGTCAGTCAATCATAAAGATATGCTACACAAAAGATTTAAATAAAGTACCATTTAGTTTTAGATACAATGCCGGAAATATTGATTTCTGTTCATGATTATCGCGATTGTTTTTTTATTCAATTTAAAAAATAATTGGTTATTTATTTATAAATACATAAATAATTAGAGAAATACAAAATGTAGAAGCAAAAAAAAAATTAATTATTAAAATATAAAAAACGTAATAAACAAAATAAAAATAAATTGAGCTCTCTGTTTACCTTATCGTAATAAATAAAAGATAAGAATAAGATAAGAAAGTTGAAAACTTTCTTGGCATTGATTATTTATTCTTATATAGTGGAAAAATCATGATACACACCCTACTTATTGGTTATGTTTTTAAAAAAAATGATACATGAAAAAAAATTCCTAGCATTTTTTTTTTGTGATGAGGTTAATTTTTCGGAAATTTTATTGCAAAAATTATCATTATAAAGTTTAAATAAGAATTTTTTTAAAAATCTATATTTTTTTGCTCCCATCTCCAAAATTACCTTCCAAGAAAATGTTTTGATTTTTAAATGGAGGAAACTGAAAAAACAAATTCCATTGAAAAATGTACAATCTATAAAAAGTTATCTAAGATCCCTTTTTTGGGAGTGTAGGGGGAATTTTGATGAAATTTTATTATAATATTATTAAAGGTTTAAACAGACCAAAACAAAAATTAAAAAAATATTTTTTCTAATTCTGATAGGCTTCTCCCCCCCCCCTCGACAATATTGCCTCCAACGTATATTTTTGGGTCATATGCACCACTATTATGTCTAGGAAGACATGAAAAAAAATTCGATTAAAAAGTCAACAATAAATAAAAATATAAATTTTGGGACAAATTTAAAAAAAAAAATTAGATAACCATGTACGCAAGTACTCAACTTAATAAAGTGAGGTTATGTTTAATATAAAGTAGTTTTTGAGAAAATTGACCGCATAAAACTATCTACCCCACCTTTTGGAGATATTGACCCCAAAATTTTAACAACAAATTGTATCTACTAGTATTATTTCCCTTATATACGAATCTGTGTACAAATTTCATCAAAATCTGTTAATTCAGTCAAAAGTCTATAAGATTCAATCATGCCAACACATGTACATACATACAAACATTACTCCTCACCTTTTTTTTGGGTCCCTATGTCATGAAACATCGAGAAATGCAAAACAAACCCATACTCCTTTTTTTACTAATTGACAGACTTCCCTTCTTACTGCATAGCTCTACAGTAGCGTTTTTCAACCTGGGGGTCTTGGTGATACGAAGGGGCGGTCGCAAAATTAGCCTACAGCTTTACACGTAAACAATAATGAAATCATTTTATGAGAAAAAAAATCATTTATTACAAATATTTTACCTCACATTTATATTTCTCTTTACACATGTAAAGAAAATAAACTAACGAGATGCGTTTTTTTTTTTAATTTAAAAGTTTTTCGATACGTAAATCTATGTTAGAAACACATAAAAGCAAATTGTTTTCAAGCGATAAAAGGCAATTCGCATATTTTTTTTTAGCCCAACCATTAACGAAAAACCCTTTTCACTGAAGTAAGACATGTCAAAACGTATTAATATTTTCCATAGCTTCTGTGACTAAATTTGCATATTCACTTCCCCAAGCAAGTCAAAAAGTATCATTTTCGAGAAATTATTTTTTTTCCGGGAAATACTCCGCCAACTGAATTTTTATCTAAAGCAAATATATCTTCATGATATCCAAACTGTGGTGAATAATAGTGCCTTCTTCACTCAAACGTTTCTTAATATAATCGGAAATGAGTGGACACATATCAAAATTTTTGCTTTGAAGGCGAATAATCCAAGTTCTTAAAGAAAGCATAAGCGTTTTCTGTAATTAATAAAATATTTTTATCAAGTCCTTGTGAATTCACATTCAAACCGTTTAAATGGGAAAATGCATTGGGTAAGTAAGCCAACAGCAATATATACTCGTTATACTGTAAAAAATTGAGAATGGCCTTTGTTTATCCTTGAAAAATATTATTAATTCATCTCGCAATTCCAAAAACCTTTCCTCCGTGATAACTATCTGACTTCTGTATGGAAAAGAAGGATATTTTCTTTCGACCTTTTCATAGTACAGTTTAGCATATTCTGTAATGGTCAACGTCTAATAAAATTAATCAATTTTACAGCGTTACAAAAAATTTGTTTGAGATTTTCCGGCATATTTTTTGTGGCAAGATCATGTCTGTGAAGGAAGCTGTGCGTCAATTTCCCCTTTGAAATAAGACGATCTTTTAATGTTCTCAGAAACCCAATGTTCTTTCCTGTTATCGCGTTTGCACCAAAACTATATACTGAAATACATTTTTTTGCAATCTACGTTATAGTTCTTGAAAGATATTGGTTTCATAAAAAGACATCAAAACGAAATTGTCTTGTTGTATGACCAAGTATTGATTTGCAAAAAAACAAATTTTCTTTGATTGATCTGTCCCAATCGTGTTCATATCTTACAAAACATAAGAAGTGAGAAATGTTTGCCACATCTGTCGATTCGTCAAATTGAAAAATTTGAAATTGAAAAATCAAAACTAAAAAATTCACTTGAGCTCACTTGCTGAATTATCTGATCGCGAAGATTTGCAGCCGTATTGCATCGTTAGAAATCAGAATTTTTTAAATTTTTTTTGCTTCTTTTACGTCCATTAAAACACTGACCATATCAATTGCTCGGGCAATATGAGGTTTTCTGCTCTTTTATGGGTTTGAACAACTTAGCTACTCTTAATGCGACGAGATAAGACATTGCAAGTGCACTTTTATCAGTATGGATTGATTTACAAATAGAAGCTTTTTGATTTTCAAAGTATGTGATTTTCTTTCCAAAAATTCCAATGGTTTGCTTTTATGATCCAGATGTTTAGTTTACATGTCTCGAATTAATTTTGATGGTTTCATGATTTTATCGGAAGCAAACAACGCACTCGATCTTTCCATCCAGTGAGGTAAAACCATAATTTAAATCACTGTCATTGTACAATCTTGTATCTTTATCATACGATTCAATGGACGTAGAAAGCTCAATGCGTTTTTTCACAAATGTATCTACCTTTCTTAAGAATCAATTTGAAAAAAAAAGAACAGTTACACTGTTTGACTGCACTCTAAAAACTGAAACCTCGATTATTATTATTTTCAATGAAATTATGTGTTAAAAACCTAAATAAAGGCACCAGATGCACGCTTCCATTCAAAATTAAACTGACATTCTGGAATCCTTTACGTCTTTTTTACACTGCTGACAGCGCGATGCGTTCAAACATATCATATGCATATTCGAATATGATGCTCTCACAGCAAATATTACGGACGCAGACCAAATTATAAAGAGTACGTACACATCAAGTTGGAACCTGTAAATTGCTCATATTTTTATACTTCATGTTCATACCCGTCGCTATCAACACAGCTAAATAATTTTAACTAGGTTTCACTGGGTTGGGATTGGGGGTAGAAAAATATTCATTATATAATTTTTACTTTTTGAAGGTGTGGAATTAAAAGGTTGAGAATCACTTCTCTAGAGCTATGATGCCAGGAAGGTAAAACAAGTTAACTAAGAAAATATCTTTGAATTCTTCTTCAACAGGAAAACAAAGAAAAACTAGAATAAAAAATTTGAAAAAGGTAATTTAAAAGTATAACAAAAAATGTATCAAAAATAGTTAGTTATCTTTAAAACCAATATTATAAAGTTAGTGGATTTTTAAGAAGAAAAGACCAGTAAATAAAATTAAAAAATTAAACTAAGAAAAACAGTCTATTAGATGAAAAGTATAAATTTCTTAACTTTTAAAAATTATTTAATTTCACCTTTATAATAAATGTAAAATAACATTTCTAATAAATTAATTAATAAACTAATTCAACGCCAAATTCATATCGAACAGAGAACTAACAAAAACCTTAAATGTGGAAAACAATATTAAAACTTTCAAAAGAAAATCGATAAAAATTCTGGTTGTGATCAGTAAATAACTTTCATTTGATGGAAGAGATGATAAATGAGTGTTTAATTTTCTGAAAAAAACTTTTCAATTAAAAAAAAACCTAGTCAACCCATATCTACTTTTATAATCTTTATTTATGTTTTATTTAGGTCTTACTTCTAAACACGAACCGATTTATATAATTCCTTTTTAGATTCCGCCGACCTCCGTGGTTATGTGGTAACGTATAAGGCTTTCTTCATCAGGAAGATATTGGGTTCAAATCTCGGTTAGGCTTTGCATTTTCATTGGCTACAAAAAAGGATAGTTAGCCTAATTGGCCAACTGTAAGTTGGCTATATTGGCCTACAATTGGTCTGTTTAAACAGATTTTATTGAGAAATATAATCTGGTATCTCGTTGTACTATTTTTCTGCACAATTTTAATAGAACGATTGTTAAAATTACGTTGTCTAATGATATAAAGATAAATTCTTATTCTTATGCTGTCACAATTATTTCAACATTTGGTTGTTATAGTATAGTGATGTTCAGTGTGATATCATTATATTTTAAATATTTGTACTGGAAGACAACTCACATCATCTCATTCCAAATAGCCTCAGCACATGTACAGCGGCCTTTTCTTTCTTTTTTTTCTTTACATTCATTATTTTGTTTTTATCAATAAACAAGTTTACTGAATTTTATTTCTTGAAAATGACTTGATTTCAAACTAATAATGAACGTTATTTATTGGCTTATTTCTATTTTATATATATTAAAAAGAAAACGAAAACAAAGTAATATATCGTTTATTGAAACAAAATGCTGAAAAAAAAAATGAAATAATACTTTTTAATCCTTCTTTTAGATTAAATTTTTTGAAAAGGTTGAACAGTTTAGTGGTGGTTTTTATAATTGCCATTAAATTTACTTAAAGTTTTTAGTATCTTATTTACAAAAACGTTAATTAGTTGGTGGTGGTTTTTTATCCGACAAAGACTTCTTAAATTTGAAATTTAAATCAAATCTTTTTTAATCTTTACGGCTGTTTTTAAGTTCGTTTTACTTAATACCACTTCATTAATAAATTACTGTAAAGTTTTCATTAATTGTAAATTACTAAGTATATTAATTGTAATTTTTACATACTATATATCTTTAGGTGATTACTTTCAGTAATAAAGATTCTATTTCACACAAATAAGAAAATTATAACAAAAGTATCCAAGAATTCCATTGAAAACAAAAATGACTTTCATTAAATACATAAAAAAATAAATTTTTATTGCCGATCTGAGTGGCTAAGTAATTAGCGTCTCGGCATTTCGTGCGAAGGACCCGGTTTCGAATCTCAGTCAGGCATTGCATTTTTTCATTCGTTATCAATTTTCACCGGTCTAATGACTGTTGATGTTTGATCTTTCATAACAAAAAAAATAAAACGTAAAAAAAGTTTATTCGTATATTAAAATATCCATTCGCACCATGAAAATTGAACCTTTTAACCTGCTGCTGGTGCAAGAATACCAAACACAATAATTTGCCGGTATTACCATTAATTTAAAATTAAAAAAAACATTATTTACTTTTTTTTTATTATAACGCAAAATAATAAAAATCACTTCATGAACTTGTTTAAATAAAAATAAGTGTGCTGGCAATCAAACAAAATTGTAAGGCTATAATTATTTTTTTATATAATGAGTCTTGAGAAAAAGGTCTTGTAAGTAAATTTTATGGCAATTATAGACGTCTCCTTTTTGATGGAGAAATCGAAGCTAATCGATTTGGTTTATCCTATAAGTTGCAACAGAATTTTCTTTAAAAAAAATTAGATACCGTTGAAATTTTACAATTTATTTCAAACAACAAATTAAAAAAAAAAAAAGAAAAGAAAATGATAGAAATGTTCTGCATTCTTAAATTTACTTAGGTAGTTTTGGAGTTTTGAGAAAAAAAGAAAAGCTCGTGAATTTTTCGTTGTAATTTAAATATACTTCGGTTAAATAAGTGATTAATTTACTAAAACTAAATGTTCTATAATACATAAAGTGGCCTCGAAATATCTGGGTATAAAAGACATCACAAGAACAGCGCACTGGGACCCAGATTAGAACATTTTTAAAAGCCGAACTGCGCGCTGTTTACCTGAATTAAATAAAACAATACTAATGTAGGTATTGTAATAATGTGAAAACACTAATTAAAAATTTATTTAATACCGAATAAGAATACAAAAGATATATTAAAACGGTCCTAATTTACTTATAAAATTTGAGATTCAAATTTACATGACATTAAAAGGAAATTTGGCAATTTACCTAGATGCAATTTCGAACTGGGGAGTCCCCTGCATGGTACGGAGAAAATTATTTTGATTTATTTATTAACTGATTTTTTTAAATTTTTATTTTGAAGTATTTATTTACATTTAAGTTATTTTGTTTTTCTGGTTTTTAAATGGTTTAAGAACAATTAATTATAGTAGTTGTTAATATGTCTGGGTTTCAATTTATAATTCTATTTTGTTTACATTACATGTAATTCTACATTCATTCCTTATCTATGAATGTGTGTTTACAATACAGAATTGCCTACGCTTGCCAACTTAGTCTAAACACAGCTACAGTTATTTATACATTTAATTCTATTATCGGTATTTAATTTATAGTAAAAATTTATTTATTATTTTTTTTTATGTTGTATTATTACTCTTTTGAATATACTTATCGTCAATATTATATAATTACTCTCTAATCTGGTGAGATATCACCTACCATAAATTATTGTTCATACCTATGTCAAAAATTATTTTCGTTTATAAAGTTTTAATGAAGGCTTCCTTTGTTATATAACAAAGCCAAATTTTGATTCAACGTGACAGCAACCAGTTTGATAATGTTGTTACAATTATGTTTATTACTATTAATTTTTGTTTATAATAAAGCAAATAGAACGTTATTATTATTATTACTATTATTGAGTCTGCGTCTGGCTGCTGTACTGAACAGACGTGTGTCGCTCTATTCGCATTCCTGTTCAGAGTGTAGTAGATAAGCAGTTCTTATCTTAAATACACAACTGTACATTTTCTTGAACAATTATGTTGTATTTTATATGCCAGTGTTAAATATTTTATTATATTGTAATCCTGTTTGATAAAAAATATTTGAAAATGAAGAAGTGCAATACCTGTGAGGGAGAATTACCGATTGATGGAACATACATTATTTGTCGTTTTTGTTTATATGGTTACCACCATAAATGGGTTGGAATTACGGAGAATACATATCAGCGAATGTCGCAGAAAAAGAAAAAAGAGTGGATGTGTTGTGAGTGTCGCAAATCAGTCAAATCTACTGACAACAAATCAGTGGATTCGACTAAAGAAATATTAGATTTCACCGGTATTAATGAATTAAAAGTTATCATTTTAGAACTCAAAGCAGAAGTCAGAGCTTCTTCCAGTAGGACCGAAAATGAACTTGGTAGGCTATCCCTGTTCTATGACGATATTAAAAATGAAATTAGTGAATTACAGAAATCTAACAAGGATCTTCTCCAAGAAGTGAAACAACTCTGAGAAAGCGTAACAGAGAAGGATAAGAAAATCGCTTCGCTAGAAGAAAAAATCATACAACTCGAACAATATGGAACAAACAAAAATATTGAAATTCACGGGCTAAAATTACACCCCGATGGAAACCGTAAGGAAAATTTACATGACTCTCTTCAGAAAATCGCTGATAAACTAGATATTCCTTTCAGCTTGGACGGTGTGGAAGCGGTTCATAGACTACCTACTAGGAGGAAGACTGATTCACCACCGATCATAGTGCAGTTTAGCAGCAGAAAAATGCGAGATTTCTGGATCAGCAAAAAGCGCGAGAAGCTAACAAATAATATGGTTCTTGCAGATGGAAGTGACAAAAAAGTGTATATTAATGAAAATCTAGTAACATCAATAAAAGACTTACTTTATAAAACGAAACAAAAAGCGGGTGAACTTCAGTACAAATTTGTTTGGGTACGAAATGGTAAAATATTTGTTAAGAAAAGTGAAGATGTGTTTGCTATTAAAATTAACACTGAGGCGGATCTGCAAAAAATCAAGTGAGTTATATAAATTTGTAACTATGATAGCGTTATCCCTAAGAGTATAATAGAATTGTTTCGTAATAATATTATTATGTTCATTACATTCAGTTCTGTAAATGTAAGTTCACGTATTAGTTATTTCTATCATTTTATTGCATTTTATATTTATCATATTCTGTTATCGATGACTCAAGATTCTTGGTATTACTGTTCCAATATTATAAAAAAAGGAAGACTTTCACTTAATTTAATTTTATGCCAATTCAGCAGCTACTTTTCTATGTTTATAAGCATCAGTTTATTTCTTAAAGTGAATAATAGTTTAATGAAAAATATTTTATTTTTAGAAACTGGCTTTAAATTGATAAGGATAATTGACTTGCATAACGATGTATTTATTTTGCGAGCCTATCTCAAAAATGTTATCTCTTTTATGGTGACGACATTGATATCAAATAATATGATACTGATATCATTAAGTTACACCTACGATCTTATTCGAGCGTTTGTTCTATCGAATATATGTTCTCCCACCCCTTTAACAAAAACGGTTATGCTGTGTTTTTGCGTAGATAAGACATTAGTCATAACAACGATTAGTATTAAATTAGTCTTTACAAATAAAATTTATATGTTTCTAAATAAAATGTTTTTATTATGTTTACAAATTGTATAATCTTATAATCTGTATAGCTTATGTAATCTGTGCGTTTTAGACATATTTTCGAATCCCTATTGAAATGGAAAACATTAATGAAAATAATATTTTTAATGGCCGGTTTTTGGCTATTGATAATTACTACTCGAACCTAGACGAATTTTCGCAAGATTACTCCTGTTTATCGAAACTGAGTATACTTCATTTAAATATTAGGACTATTCGCGGTCATTGAGATGAATTCTTGATTCACCTAGGTAATAGTAACGTAGATTTGATAGTTCTCACGGAAATAAACATTACGGATAATGAAATAAGTTTAATTAATTTTTATCAGATTAATGGCTATGACTCCTATCACTGTGTCCGGAATATTAGGTCTGGTGGTGGTATTTTAATTCTTTGTCGTAGCACACTCAGTGCTGAAAGAATAATGTTGGATTTGACTGTCTCAAGTTGTGAACTATTATGCATTCAGGTTTCAGTGAAATTGGGCGTTAAGACCGATGATTTTAAGATAATATGCTTTTACAGACCGCCAGATTTAAATGTTCATGAATTTTTACATGCTCTTGAAAATATTCTTCATAATTGTAATAATAATAATGCGGTCTTAATCGGAGATATGAACATTGATCTTACTAAGGAAAATACTGTAGTTAGTTACTATCAAACCTTATTACATACAACGGGATTCATGTGTTGCATATCTGATATAACGAGGGAGGAAATAAGAGATGGGGTAATTGTTAGATCTTGTATAGATCACATTTTTATTAGAGGCTTTCCTGATTACGTTTTTTCTGGAGTAATTGAAACTAAAATTTCTGATCACTATGTGACAATAGCAGATCTGTTGTACAAGAATTCATCCCAACGATCGATGGATGACAGTCTTGATTCATTTTACTTAGATAATGCCTTAATTAGATATAAGTTAGATAGCATAAATTATGACACCTTAGGTAATAAGATGGATAATAATCCATCTGCATATGAGAAATTCGTTGATATAATTAATTCTGTGTATAACAGTTCTTTAGTTCGCAGAAATACTGATAGGATTAAAATTCAAAATAGAAAAAAACCATGGATGACGGATGACATTCTAAATAAAATAAAGTATAGAGACAAACTGTTCAAAAAATGGAAAAAAGCACCAGCTAACCTGGAAATTCGAAAAGATTACATATTATATAGAAATAAAATTAATATTGAAATACGAAAAGCGGAGGAGAAGTATTTTAATGATAAATTTAAAAATTTTCAAAAGAATGATATTAAGGGTAACTGGAAACTACTTAACTCTTTGATGGGGTTACCCTCTAAGCGTAACTTAGACGATACTATAATTAAATATGTAAGCGGTACATCTAATAACGCGGGTAAGGTCGCTGCAGACATTATCGGTAAACACTTTGTAACTTCAGTAGATTATATTAAAACATAATTGTATACATAAGTTCTTGAAATTCACGGGTGGCAATTGCATGCAGCTTGTGTCTTTTCATTTACCTTTAAGTTCTCCTAAACAAGTAGAAAATATAATTTCATCTATGAATGATAAAAAATCGCCAGGTGTAGATGGCATACGAATCAAAGATTTGAAATATGTCGTTAATAAAGTCAGCCCTTTAATTTCAATTATAGTAAACAATATAATTAAATCAAGGAGGGTTCCTGATCTACTGAAGATGTCTATTGTTAAACCTATCTATAAAGCTGGTTCTTTTAAAGATTTAAATAATTATCGGCCAATTTCTATACTGTCATGTATCGAAAAAGTTTTTGAACGGTATGTCTCTATGCATGTTACTAAATAACTTGATGATAACAAATTAATCAGTGAAACTCAATATGGTTTCAGAAAGGGATTGGGACTACTGATGCTATAAATGATTTATCTGATTTTGTCAATATTAACTTAAATAAATGTAACCATGTAATCTTACTTTTTTTTAGATTTTCGTAAAGCTTTTGATACGTTAGACCATCATAAACTTTTAGATGCCCTAAATAAGCTAGGGTTTAATGGCCCTTTTAATAATATTCTACAAAACTATTTAAGTAACATTAAACTTATTGTTAAAATTAAAGATAAATATAGTGATAGATACGAAACGGATAGTGGCGTGCCTCAAGGGTCTATCTTGGGCCCAACACTTTTTAATCTGTACGTTAATGATATGTCTAGCGCGATCTCTAATTCTGTTGCAATACGCTGATGATAGTGTTTTAGCATTTGGACATAAGCGATTGGAAGAAGCAGAGTTTTTAATGCAAGAAGATTTTAATAATCTATTAAAGTGGCTTCATGACAAAGGCCTAATTATTAACGCTAAAAAAACTGCTGTTTTACATGTAAGATCTCCTTATCTTCAATCCCAAAGACCAATAAAAATTATTTGTCATACATGTGACTGTATAAAAAATTACCACATAAATTGTAATTGTGAACATCTCCAGAATGCTGACAAATACAAATATTTGGGTGTACATTTTGACTCTTTTTTTAGATGGGATCACCATATAAAACATATATGTAAAAATTTAAGAGTGGTTGCTATGAAATTCCACCACATCTCACCCCTATTACCAATTCACTGTAAACGCTTACTCTATTCATCCTTGTTTGAATCTGTTATTCGATACGGCTTGACAGCATGGGGATCAGCCGCAGACTATCTCATAAATAAAATAAATTTAATACAAAATAGGGTCCTCAAAGATATTGCTCTTTATGATTCTGACAATTATGACACTAATTTAAATAATCTTTCAAGGTTTCTGTCAGTTAGAGGTCTATTTAAATTCTTAATTATTTTTAAGAACTTTTACAACAGTGAATACAGGGTAAATGTAGAAAGTGGATACAATTTGAGAGCAATGAGCTTTATCACAGATAGATATAATAATACTTACGGTAAACGATTAAAGAAGTACGTTGTTCCTGCATTACTTAATTCTTTACCGAATCACCTCAATAATGTAAAAATGAAAAAAATGATTTAAAAACACTTCTCATTGAGTGGGCATTAATTATAACGTAATAGGTACTAACAGGATTCATGTTGGATTTATACTGGCAGTCCAGACAATTATAACATGATTATAGTTATTATTTTAATGTTGATAATTATTGTAAATCAATAAATAATGTATTGTTGAATTGTTAAAGCTTAGTTATTTATTTTCTTTATGTAATTGTTGCAACAAGATATTAATTGTGTGATTCGTTGTTGTAATTAAGTATAGTTTTGTTTCTTAAATATAATTTTAGTTACTAAATCTAATACATTACAAATATTAAAGAAATAATTTGTTCATTAGTTTTTAAATATATAGTCTAATTTTGTAAAATTAATTTTTATAATTGTACTACTATTATAAGTATTATAAAACTAATAATATCTTTAGTTGTTACATAAAATTGGTTATTACATTAACCACTTAATAATGTAATAATAACTCTTTAGTATATCTGTCGACAGACTTAGGTCTGACGGATGACCATGTAAGTTTTAAATTGTAAATAAAATAAATAAAAATAAAATATTAACATAAAAAAAAAAAAAATTATTAGTCATTTTTATTATCAATAATTTTTTTATTATCTTGTTTTAAGTTTTATAAAAAATTTAGTAATTCCTCCCCCACGAATTATGATGATTGTTGATGAACATTCAGTTAGATCTTTATTTCCATATTTTTATAAAAATGATTTAAAAGTTATCAATTTTATTATTCTTTTACAACTAAATTTGTAGTTAGTACTACTTAAATTTCAAATATGAAAGTTACAGTCTTTCTGGTTTTGGTATCTTCCTACGTTCATAGATTCATGTATGATGTTATATTACATAAATAAAGAATTTACCCATATATTACTTTTTGCACTCACTTCTTAATAGAAGTTATTCTTTTTATCACATTTCATAGATACCGTTTCTTTTTTTTAATCATTCTAAAATTGATGAATAAATACAACCTATATCATTGAAAATATTATTATTTAATAATGGTTATTTAAAAAAAAGAAAAGGTAATACCCCCCCCCACACACACACACACACACAATAATAATAATAATAATAATAATAAAACAACGAAAATTGTCAAAATATTTCTTTATTTCATTTCACAACTTTATTACTCGTTTTTTTTTTTACATATAAAAATATACTGCATTAAGTAACATTAAAATACAGAAAAGCGGAACCTTTTCCGTTATAATTCAACTTTATATTATTTATTTGATAAAATAACAAAAAAAAAAGACGTGAAAAAATAACAGAGAAAAAACATGTTTATCTCTTTTGCTTTGATGTCAGCTGTCGTAACTGCGACTATGTATCGTAAAATAAGTGAAATGTTACCCAGAGAAGACGAGTCTAGATAGCCAATGTCGAAAGTTTTGATAAATATTACAAACATTTAATAATAATCTTATAGGCATGAGTAATTTAACTGAAAATACCTGTCTCTCAAACGATGCGTTGTTGAAATAAAGAACAAAAACAACAGATTAAAAAAAAAATTAAAAACTTAATCTCAAAATATAATTTAAAAAAATTAATTGTATAAAAAATTCTGCAGTTTTGTTTTATAATTTATTTCATTAAATATAGTTTAGTATGCATGTCAGTAAACGGAAGTGGCGGGAGTGGTAGCGTCTCGGCCTTTCATCCGGAGGTCCCGGGTTCGAATCCCGGTCAGGCATAGCATTTTCACACACACAACATCATTCATCTCTTCCTCTGCTCTCAAGCAATACCTAACGGTGGTCCCGTAGGTAAAAAATATAAAAAAAATTATACAGGTATAAGGAAGCACGTAGCCATAATAAATCCGTTTTTAAAGGGCATCATCATTTTTTTACCCAAATATTGATGCTTTTTATACATTTACAGGATTTAAAATATTTTTCAATCAATTTTCACAAAAAGCCTAATAATTTTTTGTTTTATATAATTGAGTCAGTTAGTTAAACACAAGAAAAATCGTAGAAAGAAACGTACTTATTAATAAAATGTTATTTACGTTTATAAAAAATAAATAAATTTTAAAAAAATATACAGGAGTCCCGGGAGGTGTTGGGAAAACTTAAGAGACTTGAAAAACAGCTGAGATATGGATGACATTTTTACAATTTTTTTCTTTTCTTTTTTTCTAAGTGTACGTTGCAATCTGTTCAACTAGGGGCCCTCCGCACGTCCCAATGAGGAGAGGATATCTATTTGATATATAAATAAGGTGATCCTGTACAGACTCAGGCCCATTCCTGTGATGAGTGTTTAATTGAACCCCGATCATCAAAGTACACCATTATCCAGTACTTAGTATTCAAATCTATATAAAAGAAACTAACCTTTACAAGGTTTTGAATCTAATAACCTTCGACTTCGAAAATCAGCTTTTAAACGACTGATTTGCGATGATTTGTTACCAGCTCTAGATTTACGAGATCATACTGATGGGCTTAATTGTTAAAAGTGGATCGCAAAAATTATGCAGGCTGATAATTTTGTGCCTAGCTTCACTTCCTTAGTAATAATAGAACAGGTAGAAAATTATTTGACTGCAAAATGTTTAATAAAAGGCTTAATATTTTATATAATAAAACGTAATTCGATAAAACTAATATTTACAATTGTTTAAACGATTTAAATGACCGCAGTAATTTTCAAAGATAAAATTTTTAAATTTATTTATTTTGTTAAAGATGTTATGTACACGTATACAAAATTTAATTAAAATACTTCAGTCCGTTTTTAAGATGTATATTATTATGGAAAAAATAGCGAACAGAAGGAAAATGAAGCGAGGTACGATGTGTAGCCAGATGAAAGTTTTTGATTTGTTTTGATGCCATTAATCAGTTATTTAGGTTTAACCACAACTCTCAGGAGATTGTAGTTATATACACATATAAATTTTATACATTTTTAAAATTCATTTTATGTATTTTTAATAAAATTTTGTTTAAAAATATAATTTTTTTAATGAAAAATTTACTAAAATTTTAGATTTAATTAAATAACCGCATAAAATTTTATTTGGGAATATGTTTTTAAAAAAAAATTGTTTAGTATGAATGAACTGGATTAAGAACTGAATGTTCGTCAAAAATCAACGAAAAAAGTTTATAGAAATAACCATTATTTTTAAAATTTATTATACTTACTTTTTGTTTTTCTCATTTTAAACTACACATATTACTTCTACTGTAGAAAAAAAATGATAAAGCTGAAAAAAAATATTTCAGCTAATAAGGTACATGATACACAAACAGTTTAAGATCACGTTATAATTTGAGAGATAAAAATACTATTTACAACAAAATTATTTAATTATAAGTCATTTTACACTAAAACAAAAGAGGTATTTTAAAATCTGTCATGGAACATTTCAAAACGGAACTAAATTTATGGATGAGATATACTAATATAAACGTACAATTATTACGTAAAGATGATTCATAGTTTGATCAAGCACTATTCCATGTATCAGGTTTTTAGACCCTCCTCCCCGTACTTAATTGAAGTTATTATAACTCCTCTATTTTTAACTTGAAATACAGAGTGATCCATTAAGAAAGGCGAATAATTTGGAAACTGATTCTAAAATTTAAAAGAAAGGAAAAATATTCATACCAACATGTGTCCAAAACGCTTTATCGAATTATGGTTAGCTAAAATGTTCGCAAGGGTTTCAGTTCCCCCGATGAAATGAGGTCACACTGAAATTTTTAAGGCGTTATATAAATGGTATACTAGATGGTAATCTTAAATTTATTGACCTGAAAAATTAAATAAAACACATCCAAGAACTGATCTCCCTTTGTTTTCATGATATCAAAACGTAAACAGAAATTTCAGTGACGAAAAACAGGTTTTTTTTTGGGTTTGAAGTACAATAACTCTGTTAAATGACTAATAAATGCGTAAATGTTAATATCAAAACTTGTAGAAAATTTAACTCTGCGAAAATTAACGTAATTACGTCTATAAAAACAAAAAAAAAACTTTTATTATTCAAAAACAAAACAAACTTAACTGAAAAATGTTATTAATTTGAAAAACATAAAAACAGATATTTTTAATACAATAAATGTAGACCATTGAAAAATGAAAATAATTCTAATTTACTTTTTAAAAAAATACTCACTATATTTATTCCGTATTAATTTACAATGAATTTTCGAAAATTTTTCCATTAATATCGACGCACTTTTCAACTTGTTTCCTTACAATTTCTGTCCCTAACCTAATGATATCTTTGTGTTCCTGGATGAGGGCAATGGCAATAAGAATTCAAGCGATCAGTTCATCACGTGTGTCCACGTTTTAGTTGTTTACCTCGCATTTCATCCATTTCCATATACAATAATCTAATAGAATAAGCACCGGTGATCTAGGTGACTAATTTACTGGCCCTTAATGTACAATCCATTTACCAGTAAACTTTTTATGAAAGAATTGTCTTACTTTATTTGTGAAATGTGTTGATATTATAAAGTTGAAATTATTTCAATTCCTTTCGCCAATGAAAAATCTTCAAGCACTGTAAAAAATTCATTGTTTAATTCCTGATAATTGCTCCCCGTGGTACGTTTTTCTAGAAAAAAATGTTTCTTGCCTCCAGTTTGGTTATAGCGTAGTCACTACATCAATGAACAGATACACAGGTTCATTCGTGTGCTTAGAGGAAAATAAGATTTTGTTCTGTTACCTTTTTAAATGTCCAGCAGGACATAAGGTAATTGACCCGCTATACAAACAAAAAACGAGTCCACCACAACCAGTCTATCTGATATTGCATAGTTACTTGAAAGATTGCATTTTCCAGATAAAATATAAGGGATTACTAATTTTTTTAACACTACCTCAGGGGTTCCCCAGGGCTCAAATATTTTACTTAGTCTTCACTACGGACATTCCTGTTACGGACGATACAACTTTTGCCGATAACTCGATCGATAATCATGGCTGTCGGTGATAATCCAACTTAAGCTTCAACTAGATTGCAATCCCGATTAGACCTTGTAGCCGAGTGGTTGAGGAAATGGAAAATACAGGTGAATCAAGTGAAGACGACTCATATGATTATCTCTATGAGAAGGGGAACTGCTTAGGAATTCATTTAGATGGGAGTTACACCTCGGGAGCTGAGAGTGTACGGTATTGTAAATATTTACTTAGATCGTAGTCTAACAAGCCACTTCTGGCGTTCATCGAACATTCTTCTCTGGATTTCAATAGGTTAATTAAAAATTCTACTCAATTAAAATAAAAGTAGAATAATTCAAATGTTGCTTGTTTGTAACTATGGAAATAGAAGGATGGCAGAGTTAAGTACATTAAAAACAAAACTAGGCTATTTACGAATTAAACAGAATATATTCCTTAAAATTTTGACAACTCGAATTAACTGCTTTATACAGATTTGTATATTTTCAAACTCTCTCCATATTTGTGTCAATCGTGTAAACAGATTTGTTTTCTTCTTTAGTTCAAAGTAAATCTTTTTATCAAATTTAAACTACCAATGAATGACTTTACGAATATTTTTTCTAAAATTTTAGGTTAAAGGGATAGTATAAATAAACACATAATTATTTTAAGGTTTTGTATATATATATATATATACTAGCCAGTCGGGGGTCTGACCCTTGGACTCACGTGATCCAAGTCGGCTCAGGCGAGCCCCGGAGCCGACTCAACGGCTCCACAGGACTCTCCAGGGCCACGGGCCGATCACAGAGCTCGCTTTGCACACCATTCCCGTATAGTCAGAGAGGTCCCACATTCTGGATCTCCGCAGAACTGACTTCGCCCGCCATTCTCGTCTAGCTAGGTGCTACCTACCCCTTGACCCCGAAATGCTCGCCTCGCTTGTTCTTCCCGTCTAGCCAAGGGGCTTGTTGCTCTCATGGATGTGAGAATAATATTGACAATTAACGTATTCAGGCTTTGTACAAACCTGACAAAGAAACTAAATTACAAAACACAGAAAGAGTAATTATAATAAATAAAGTTCACAGATCTTTGATGCGAAAAACTCCACAAATTATTTCTGTTGCCATCGTGAAAGAAAGAAATTTTTAATTATCACTTTTTTCCTTCTTTAATGAATATATCATTAATTGCCAACTTCACCCCCAAGGGGGTTAGGGCTTCTGTCTATGGCTTAAAACCTTCCCTGGGATAACACGAATATATCCTTTAAATTTGCAGACGTCTGTTTGTTCTTGCGTGGTGCGAGAATATACAAACAAACAAACTTTCGTCTTTATATATAAGATATATATTTAATACATACATGCGAAAGTTTTTGGCGGGTTCTATCTTTCTGTCCCTTTGCAACAGCATCACGCGAGAATCAATTAAGCTTTTAGATTTTTAGGGTACATTTGTATTATCCCAGGGAAGGTATTAAGCGATAGATTGAGGTCCTAAACACTTTGAGGGTGAAGTTTTAAAGTTTTTCACCTCAAATTTATGTGCATTTTAATTACCATAGTTAATACTATTTTGTTTTTTTGTAATTCAGTTTCTTTTTCAGGTATTTGTAAATTCTGAATACTTTACTTCTTATTTATTGGTATTATTCTCATTACCACGATATAACAAACACAGCGGGATCCAGGGAGCGGAGCCCTGAACGATGAGTATATACATTTATATTTGTTTATTTAAAAATATATATATATATATATATATATATTGGTTATATATTAATATGTATAACAAATCAATATTATAGGCAACCTGACATGAGACAACTTAAATTTGAAAATGACAAAACTATTCTCAAGCGAAATATACCAGGTATATTAAGGAGAGAATAGAGTGAAGTTTCTTTACGCCTCTTAACTGAGTTCAATGAATTATTGAATATTAATACGTATGCCAATCCTATTGAAATATAAATGATATTCAGCTCTAAAAATAATATCTTGCTGACCTCCGTGACGGAATGGTCTCTGCCTATGACCCAGAAGGCTAAGGCTGCGAATCCTATACAGGTATGTCATCTTTCAAACCCTAAAAAAAAAAAACTATAATAACTGTTATTGGGCGTAAGGTAAGCCTTCTTGTTACTTTTAATGTAAATATTTATTAGAGTCACTGACTGTATAATAAACATTATTACTCACAGGGAAAGCAATCATGATTTATACAGATTGTACATCAATCGTCACAACAGAAAGAATGGCTTGAATAAATTGTAAAAGAAAAAATATTATACCCTTTCTGTAGGAAATATAAATAGCGTGATTCCTCCTTTTTATTTGTAGTTTAAATGTAATTTTGTTTGTAATTTAAATGAAACTTATCTTTACCTTATTAAAAATAGTTATTACTCTAACAAGAAAAATATTTTATAAACATATATAATAGTATATTTTATAAAATTTAAAGATATTCTACATTTATGTAACAACGTTTGAATGTAAGATACCCTAAATATGGGGATAAAAAAAAAAATTTTAATAACAATTTTTAGCAATAAGGCTATTATATATTTTTCGTAAAAGCAAGTATAAAAGAATTATTTTGTATAACATATAGTTAAAAAATATTTAAAAAAAAACCAACTATAACTGATTCTATATAACGAAAAATAAAATACAACAATGAAAATAAAAGAAAAAAAACGCTCACGTGTTACGAATATAAAATCACAATGGCCATCACAAAATAATTTATTTAAAAGTTTTAAAATAACATAAAAAAATATCATAAACGACAGTATTTTGCCGTTTATGATTTTTTTTTTAAAGATATTTTAACTTTTCATTTGTAAACCTATTTAGTTTTTGAATTTATTTTTCTTGTAATATTTTCCGATAAAATCTTTTTTTACCAGCTTCTAAAACTAGAAGACTTATCTCTTTTTTTGCTTATTAACTGACCAAATATGTTCATCCATATTAGTCAAAAAGTTAGTTAAAAGGAAAAAAAATAAATTGTATGCAAACCGCTAATAAGACTGATTTAAAGCTATCTAGATGCGGTAATTTTTTTGTTTTCTGGTTAAATTCAACGACTAATTAGTTACAAAAATTTTTGAATATTAGAATAAAATCAAGTTTAAATAATATTACGTTACAATAATCCAGTTATAAACAATAAAAAATCGTAAAATATGTTTAAAAAAAGTTATCTTTTAAAATTAGAAAGCAAAGGTTGTCTATAAAATCAATTTAATTTTCCGTGAAACAAATTTTTCATTAGCTTGAAGATTTGGAAAATCTTACAACATGACCACCATTGGAATTTTTATCACAAAAAAATGTGTGTGTGTGTGTGTGTGGGTGTGGGGGGGGGGGGGGTGAGTGTGTGTGTGACTCAAATTATATTAAAAACTCAGTCTTTCATCCAAATAAATTTATTTGGAATTATAAAAAATTAAAATATCTCCTTTTAAATAAACTAACATTGAACTAAAATTATTTTATTCTGCATTAATTTTATTGATATAATCATTATTATTTTTATTACTTTTTAATATTGTGCGCCAAATTCTGGGTGGTTCCTTTTTTTTATTCGTGGCTTAGAATACCTACCCTGACAATAATTAAATATCTAATATTTTTTTATAATGAATTGTTTTTTATAACAATTTACTGAAAATAATTGTAAAAACACCACCCTGAATAAAATAAAACCACAATACCAAAATATTATATTATAATGTTTTTTTGTTTTTATAAAAATTACCTTGTTACATATATCTGTACAGAGCTTTTGAAGGTATTGGAGAAATGTTAATTGTTATATAAATATAAGAAAATGATTAGCTAGAAGGTGAGAAATCACGTTAACGGAAATGCTGATTGAAGGCGTTCAAAGATTTCCACGTGGACTATACACCACAGTAACAGGTTGACTGTGACTGGAAACAATTGTTAGGTGACAATTGCAAAGAAGCGAGATGGAAAAAATTTAAAAAAAAAACAGAATAGAATCAAAGTGCGAGAAAGAAAAAGAGGGAAATAATATAATATGTGTGAGAAAAAAAGGGGGAAAAAGAGAAAGAAAGATTGTAAAAGAGAAAGAGCGTTTCGAATCATTGGAGGCAAAGCCCTGTTATGTTAGATGGAATGCCCGCGCACATTCATAACGCTCCGGTAGAACATATCGATATAAACTCCGCACTAACTCCAATGTGTATTCCACACAGGTTTTGGACCCCACATTGAGCTGCTGACTTTCTTAATACAGAAAAGACGTTTAAAGTTTTTCTTTTTAAAACGTAAAGTCTCGTTAGAAAAAAAAGCATTCATTAAAAAAAAAATTTTTATTCTTATTACCTTGCTACTGAGCATTATTTCCTTATACGAACAGTTTAATTTCTTGATATATCCATTCAAGTACGTATTTATCACCCCTTTATGTATTTCCACTTTTCAATAAAAATAAAAAGATAGTATTTTAAGCATTCTATATACGGAGTAACATATTTAAAAAAATAAATAAAATAGTTAATTAAATGGTATTTATCTATTTTATTTTTATTTTAATAATGTAATCGAAAAAGAAAAAATAACTAAAAATAAAAACAGAATTATATTTTATTTATCCAACAATAAGAGTTTAATTAAATTATAAAAAAATAAGATATACATATTTTAATGATGAAAATTATTACTTAGTTAATTATTTTTAATAATGAACATAAATCACGATTGCTCTCTAATCTTCTAAATTAAAATAATACAATAAAAGTATTATAAATTATCTCATCATAAAATTAATAAAATTGTCACGTTCATTCCATTTTATTAAGCGGTATAAACAATAAGGATTTTTTAATAGATTTATTAACTGCCAGTTGAAAAGAAATGCAATACGTTGTAAAAGAATTGTTTCCTTGTTATATATCCGTTTAAAATTTCTACGCACGGATATCTGTTTTATATATATATGAGAAAGGGAGAGGGGAGAGAGAGAGAGAGATTCTAAAAGGGAAAGTATTCCAGTTTTCAATTACATTATTTGATTCAGACAGCTAAACACACTAAAATATGACAAATTTATTCTAAAGAAGATACTTAGGAAAAGTAAGAAACCGAAATATTTTTAATAAACAGTCCTAAAGAGGTTTAAAAAATAGGGGTTTGAAAAAGAGATGATTGAATAAATAGAAATTTGAAACTTGGTATTTTCCTTATAGGGTCCGGCATATAAACCTGACGATATTCGAGGGATAATAATTAAATTGTGTTTCGTACTATTAAAACATTTAATATATCTAATTAAAGATCAATTTTTGATCTTTAAAAATCAATAATGATTTAGTAATTTAGTAAGTAAATGATGATTAATAATTTAGTAAGTAATGTGAATTACTTACATAAATTTTTTTTTAATTTGAATATTATGTCGTCCAAATTATTTCCATTACTCCTCACACACTCACTTAACCTCATTCTAAAATTTGACTTTGCTCACTCAATCATCACTTGTGGAACCGCTTCAATTTCTGGTTGAATGGCCTCCTTGAGTTCTGCAATTGTTGACTGTGGTCGACTACTGAAGACTTTATGTTTGAGATACCCCCACAGAAAGAAATCACAATCAGCCAGATCAAGTGAACGCGCTGGCCAAGGAATGTTGCCAAATCGGGAAATCAAACGTCCAGGAAAGGTTTCTCGCAGAACATTCATTGCGATTCTCGCCGTATGGGCGGTGGCACCATCCTGTTGAAACCCAATTTCATGTCCTTGAAAGTCATACAGTTTCGGTCGCAGAAATTCATTCAACATGTTTACATATCAATGCGATGTTACTGTTACTCTGCGATTTAACTCCTCAAAAAAATATGGGCCAATTATGCCGAACTTTGAAACCGCACACCACACTGTAACATATTGGCTGTGAAGTGGTTTTTCAAGAATTTTCCGTGGATTATGCGAAGCCAAATAACGGTAATTTTTTTTATTCACAAATCCTGACAGATGAAAATTTGCCTCGTCACTTAAAAGAATAATGGCATCCTGGTGAACATTTTCGAGGATGACCTCGCAAGCTGCTTTGCGAGACGCCCAATCATTTGCATTAAGTTGCTGCACTAACATCATCTTATACGGATGGAATTTCAGGCCGGCGTGAAGAATTCGTCGTACGCTTCGATCAGAAATGGCTAGCGCAGCAGCATGTCTCGCTGCTGAACGTCGTGGAGACCGCGTAACAGCTAAGCTTACAGCGTTAATGTTTTCAGGCGTTCTCACAGTCCGTTTTCGTCCTGTTGGTTTCATTTTTAAAGCAGACGTTGTGTTTCTAAAATTCTTCACCCACAACAATATCGTATTCCTACAAGGAACAGACGCGTGTCGATTTAAATTGAAATGTCTGCGAAATAAACGCTGTGTTACAATAACAGTCATAATTTATAAAATAGGCTTCAATCACAAACGCTTGTTGTTCACCCGACCACGACATATTGGCTACTGAAATAGCATGAGTAGACCAGTCGATGTATAACACTTCCGCCTTCTCATTGATAGTGGTGCCAACATAACAATTACTACAAAATTGTCAGATTTATAAGCCGGACCCTGTACAGTATAAGCCACTGATAAGAAGCCTTTTTTTTCTCCGTTTCTCTTTAAGAAATAAGATAAAAAGAAGTTAAATTTAAAAAACATTTTATTTCTCTCCAGTATGTAACTATGAAATTTGTGAGGAATACAGTAAAAATTCTAATAATTTTAATTTCCTGTCTACTTAGCGCTATTGTAGGGTTATATACCTCTAGAGGGGAAAGTATTGTAATCGGTCCAAGTTGGGCAAGTGCGGTTTTCACCGGATCTTGACGTTTTGGCACCTAAAGAACCCCAAAGACTGGATGGAAATTTTCCGGATGTTCGTATTTACTGTGCGTGTTCAATGATGGCCTCTAATTCACCTTGTACCTCCATCTTATATCTCTCACAGGTAGAGCTACTGGACCGATTTGATGAAACTTTGTCACTTTCTATATATGAGGCATTGATGCCATTAAATTTTCAACTTAAAAGGTCTACAGGATAATGCTGTAGAACAACATCAGCCTCAGTATCACGAGATTTCGCCGAATAAGGGTCATATTTTTTTTAGGTACATTGTTAACAATCAAAAAATAACAATATCTGTAAAAAAAAACCTTACCAAGATCGCACCCCCTCCACAAATAATGTTGTTGTAGTCGCCCGCTATGTTGTGACGTCACAGATGAGGAACAGAATTAAATAAACAAATAATATTTAAAGTGTAAAAAAGGAACTCGGTCCGGCTGTCTCGAACACAAAGGCCCGATTGACTTGGTACCCGGTGCGTTAAGCCTTGCGACTACACCAGTCTGGCGACCGTACAAGCGAAATTTGTACTACGTAAGTTGTGAAATTATATTACTTTAGTTAGTGCCGACCGGCGCCGCTCGTAGCACTACACCCGTGCAAATTAAATACAGTATGCGCGCGCGGTTTAGTCAGAATCATTGAATTAAATAAACGAAAAAATATAAAATTTAAATAAAATGATGAATATTTTAAATTAAGTTATGGGTGTAAGTGTGTGTAAGCCGTCATCAGAAACAGCTCATAATCCTAAAACTGTTTTGTCAGCTTTTTTACTTTTACCTGTTGAACTATATATATATATATATATATATATACAGTATTAATAAAGTATGGGAAGTTTATAACATTTCAACTTTTTAAATATAGAAAAATCAAATTTAGTAAATGCTCCTATATTGAAGCAATTTATATTTCGGTATGAGGTCACCTCACCTCCAAATAACCATGTGGGTAACTCAAAAACATTAAACGAAAAGAGTAAGTAGTACATATCATTTTAAAGAGCAATAAAAATCTATAATTTTGACGTCAAAACTTCAGACTACGAAAATCTTAACTAAACATGTATCCATTTAATATTTTTCAAATATAGTTTCAAAAAAGGCCTGTAAAAGTTATCTCATATCTCAAAATAAATCTATTCTAGATAGAAAAAATTGCTAAATTATTATTTTTTTGGCATTTCTATGTACAATTACTCTTGGAGATATTGGGAACCAGTATCTTAAAAAAAAATAAAATGTGAAAAAATTAAAAAGACCACAACATTGTTTAGGATTGTTGTAGCTCAACGTTTTTAATTCAAAATTTTGTTTTTCAGTGCCTTTTAAAGTGATAAATCACATTCCTAACACTTCTGTTTGAAATGTTTCAGTTTTCCTTTGTTCTTTTCCATCTAGATCCCCTAGATGACTGGTTGTGATGGTCTTTTATCGTAAAACAGATATTTTCATGGTAGGAACATTTCCTAAATTTTGTTTTTCTGTGTTCATCGGTTGGAAAATTATTTAAAAACATCCAAAACACTCACTGTTGTGACGCGAGTGGTAGCGTCTCAGCCTTTCATCCGGAGGTCCCGGGTTCGAATCCCGGTCAGGTATGGCATTTTCATACGCTACTGTCATTCATATAATCCTCTGAAGCAATACAAAACGTTGGTCCTGGAGGTAAAAAAAAAACAAAAAAAAACACTCACTGTGCGTGTGCGAGCTCACGCTTGTGAATGCGTATGTTTCGGGAACTCTGTTTTAAAGCATTCTTGAAAATGAAAAAAGCGGCTCATATTTCCAGTTTAAATTCCAACAATTCCAAAAATTATTTAGATATGTTATGAAAAATGTTATACTGATGAGTTAATAAATTATAAATTACATAAATGGGAAAAACATCACGGAATTAACATAAACTACCTTTTCCACTACTCAAATAATTAGTATAAAGCTGAAATGTGACATAATTATTCCTGAACGTTTTTTAAAAAAAAATAATTAAAATTTATTCGAATTAAAGAATTTATAATAATTAAAAAAAATTGTATTAGTAAGTTTTATTTTATTTCGATAGAGTCTGCCAGAATAGTAAACAGTTCGGTCGGATACTTCTTTCGGCAGATAATTTACGTAAAATCAATTTCATTCAACGTAAAATGGAACCGATTAATTCAAATCAATGATCGGTAATGAGGTCCAGTTCTGGCAAATTAGTGGTGTCCAACCTTTAATGAGTTGGAATGAACACAGTGCGACGATAATCGTTTTTTATTATTAACGTTCTACTAGAACTGTCATTGTAAGTATCTACTTCTAAAAGATTGAGATGCATTGCTTATATAAGCTGTTAATCAAATGTTGACTAATTTTTACAACATTAATTGTACTAATACTGGTGATAGATCTTTCACTTATGTTTTCCCGACACCCCCTTCATACTGCAACCAATTAATATTAGAATTCCGATCTTACAAAAAAAAGTTTAATCAAGATAGATTTCACTTCTCAAAGAAACCAAAGGACTTATTTCAATCGACTCTTAATAAGCAGATCCTTTTCCATTTTTCCTCTTTTTCCTTATTTTTGATAACTTTCTTCACAGTATTTTTCTATTACTAGCTTGCTCCCCATTCATTATGTGAAAAGTCTTAAGTTTCATTGTATGGGATCTGTATAAGAATTAACTCCCAGTAATTGGTATTGCTGTAATTGGGGATAGGTAACTCTCCTAAAATTAATAACGATCATCCCTCTTAAAAAAAATTAATACAATCATTGCATCGTGTGAATGAAAACTAATGAACACTTTAATAAGATCGATTCATTATTTTTTAATTAGTTTCAATTAAACGATAAAATTAATTTGATCTGAAGAAAAATTCCATTGTTCTCTCTATAAAATCACTACAATAAAAATAAAACTATTATTAACATTTAATAATTAAAACCTCACGATTTATGTAAAAAATAAAATTAAAATTTTTAAAGATAAAAAAAAAATTGTTTTTCTCGCTTATAAATCCTTACATGACTATTAAAACGATTAACACTGAAAAATGAAATTGAGCAAATGGTCACATTCAAACTGTTATATAATTATGGTATGAAATTACTACACCCTTGCTATCATGAGGTTCCCCATGGGGGGGGGGGGAAGAGAGCAACTAAAAATTTTAAATATTAAGGATGAGTTTGTGGTGTATAATTTTAAAGAATATTAAAACAAACAATTTGACGTAAAATATTTTTTGATACGAAAATCCTAACCGAAATAGCAGCCACTTAAAATTTTTCACCGCTAATTTCAAAATTTGTTACCTATAGTCTATGTCAGAGGTTCCCAGACTTTTCCGAGTCGCGCCGCCCTTTTTCAATTAAACGTCTTCCATGGCGCCCTACCCTAAGTAAACGTATGACTACTCGTAAGTAAGAGATAAAAATAAATAAAACTCGTGTATATTCATTATTTATTTAATTTATTAACACTAAATTAATAATTATAAATGTTTTAGTTCACTCAATTATGATTCTTTACAATATTTCCCGGCACTCCTGTGACGAGGCGCAGGCTTCCCGGCACGCTGCGGCGCACAGCTAACACTATCCTATGTAGTTGGTTTCATATTGAAAAGTAAATACTTTTCATGTCTGAGAGTTCATAATTTTTTTCATTTTATTTTTTTTTCATAGATTTCAGTGTTTATGTATACTGTTTAGAAGGTACTAATTTAGGGCACTTTGGAAACTACATGTAAAAAAATTTTCAGTTGCCTCTGAAGAGGCTTGGTGGTATAACAGTTTCATACTGATATAGCTGACAACAATGTTATAACACTTTCCTGGAATTGGTTATTTATTCTTATGTAATGGAAAATTAAACTAAAAAGGTTTAAAAAATTCCAAAAAATCTATATTTTTTATCTTTCGATCGACATATTCACCCCTAATATTGCTTCCAAAGTATTGTTTTTTGGGTCACTTCACTACCATTAATCTTAGAAAGAGATTAGAAAAAATATTCGGTAAAAAAATAATAGATAAAGATAGCTTCTTTTTATTTTCGAGAAAGACAAGAATTTGGGGGAAATTTTTTCTTAAATTGATAAACATGCACGCATGTACTGAGCTTAATATAAGTGAGATTGGTTTTGCAAAAGTTTGAGAAAACTGACCCCAAAATTTTAAAAACAAATTGTTCCATATACGATACAAGAGTCTCCGTGCTAAATTTCATCAAAATCGGTTTATCCAGTCAAAACGTATTAAGCTTCAAACACGCTAACACTCGTACATACGTACGTACGAACATTATCCCTCCACACTTTTTTCATTTTCTGGGTTCCCTGGATCATGAAACGGGAAATTAAAAAAAACTCATACCCAATTTATTGACTGATTACCATACTTTTCTTCTATCGGCATACCTTTAGAGTTATGATGCCAGGAAAGTAAAACTGATGGTTTCAAGTCAGATATATTAAATTTTTCTACATTTACTAGTTTAGAAAACATTTAAGGTTCTCTTGCTTCATTAAACTCTGTAGAAATGCATAAATATTTTTATAGTTTTGTCTCCTTCGTCGCCATATTTTATTGTATTTTAGAAGATAGAATTCTGGTAAAACAAATGATTTAAGTTAATCTGAAATTTTTAAACCCAAGATTTTCATTTATTTTCAATTGAAAATCTCACGATTTTTAACATTATCTTTGTTCGAACATGTTGTGATGAATGAATAATTATATTTTAAGATTCAGTAGGTAATAATAAACTAATTTTGGATAAATTCTCATTAAGTTAATAAAAAGTAATCAATTAAACAGTTGAATAATGTTAAGATCAGTTTTATTGGTTAACCTACCTAGTTAATTTAGATTAATTATTAGTTTCCATTCTCTCACGAATGATATTAGAAAGTCATGAAATGATATTAGTACATTAAGAAAATAATAATAATAATAAAAAAAAGTAATAAGGTTTTAAAACGATTTGTATTATATAATCATATATAATTATCAAATAATGTTAATATTGAAGGATGGAACAGGAATTCCTTTACGTTATAATCGTACGGAAGCTCTTTATTGTTGAACAAGGGGTATCTTTAAGAGAAAGGACGTTTTAAGTGGCATTTTTGTTTATATACATGTAAATATTTACACATGAAGATAAGCCGATGACGACTAAAGGTACCCATTAGCCGCTCCCACACAAATAACGAATACAAACATGTATTAACTCTTGAACGAGGGAAAAAGTAAAGAAAGAAAAAAGTATTAAGAATGAATGAGTAGATGTATACAAAACGGATTTTTTTTCTAGAGGGAGTAAATAAGTAAACATTATTCATTATTGAAATACTGTACAGATTTTTCTTTTGTATTTTAAATCCTAGTTCATTCATTTTTTTTTTTTTTTTTGTTGCATTGTTTTTAATTTTAATACTATTTTCTAAACTGAGTTTCTGTTATTATTTTCTAAGTTTAACAGGTTGTAAAATGAAATTTTACAGAAATTAGCACTGTATAGCTTCGGTTTACCAACAAAAATATTATCATTTTAAATACTAAATATAAATTTTTCCAAAATAAGTTATTATTCAATAAATTAATAGCACAGTGTTATTAAAAAATTAGTCTTTCTTCAACTTCACTTTGAAAAAATGAACAAAATTTTCAGTACGACTATATACTAGTATTTCTTATTTGGGAAAATTTCTATTTTATCTTTTACAAGTTGACAATGCTTTTTTATGAATCTGAACTTCTTTGTCAATAAGTTTAACTGATTTTTTATAGTATTGGTTTTACACTTTCCCAGAGAATATAGCTTGAATAGATATCTTAAATGGGAACGTATGATGATCATATCAAAAAAAGAGGTATCGGGATTTTTTTTTTATAGATTTTTAAGTTTTAGATCCGATTAGTTCATCTAGACCCAAAATACTTATGTATAGATAGACCTTTGTGCGTAAGTATGTGTGTCGTACTGATTTCAGCGTTGTATCTCAGAACTGACCAATCGATTTTTTTTAAATTTGGCTCAAATATTTCTACGTATAAGGCATTGATCATATTTGTTTTTATTTTTTAAATTCGTTTAGGAGATAGGATCTGGGTAAAAAATCAATTTAGATTTTCTTCAGAAGCATTTAGAGAAAGTCTTGAAGTTTCTTACCTATAATGACTATATAAACAATCCAAAAAAAAAGAATTTTCAAAAAAATCAACTTCCACTTCTTAAAATTGAAATATGTTTTTTGTAATTTTGCTTTATATCCCTTCAGTTTAAATATTAAAAAAAAAATATTTTGAAAGTTTTTTCTTCATATATAGAGCTATCAATAAATGTCTAAAATTTAAAAAAAATATGGACTCCCGGACCTAAAATGTAGAAAAGTTTGTTGAAAATTTTATTTTCCTTATTTTATTCTTTATTGAAGGGGTGTTTAGTTTACATTAGAAGTTTATATAGTTTATTTAGTTGTTAATAGAAGGGGTACTGAATTTAAAGAAAACTTTATTTAAATAAAAAATTGTTAAACATAACCTACATATGAATATTTTTAGAAAACGTTTTCTTAAAATTTAAAAAACAGAATGACGTTTTTTGGATGTAATCATCATATAAGTAGGAACTCATACCAATGATGACCTTATGATAACAAAACGTGTAATATAATGTATTATTAGGGAAAATATTACGATCGTTTTGTTTAATAGTTGATGGAGAGTAATAGCTTTATACTATTTTACTAAAACATACAATTCTTTGTACAAAAAAAAAGCAAACTCTTTTCCGTTTACATCCATTTCCAATTTCTTTTCTGGGGTATGATAGAAGAAATCTAGGGTATTTTTTGTGCTGGATCTTTTACAGAGACCCACTTACTATAAAAAATGTGAAATGGAAACGGTTTGAATTTGAAAAATGCCACGTCTGACCATAACTTGGATTTATATCACGAAAATTTCGCAGAAAAGATACCCGCCTTCTAACTTTATTTGAGTAGTATTAATTATTCTCATTAAAAATTGTAATTTATTTACTTAAATTTTCATTTATTGTGTTTCTGTTTTTATCATTACTGTTTATTTATTTATTTTTTTATTTATTTCTCAGCAATAAGATATGGATCTCAAAAGTGCATACGTCTTTTTTTATTTTACTCGTGTTTCTAAGGTATAATTTTGTCAATTAAGAAAAATAGAAACATTCAGAACGTTTTATATGGATTTTCTTGGTTAAGTACAACTAGCCTTTCCGTTTGGGAAACCGAAAGAGAGCAGGCTGAATCAGTTATTTTTAAACAATAAGGATTTCTGGGTACTGTTCCTGACACCATTCGGTTGTTAGGCTTAAATTAATAACATGTTATGGCCTGATTATCTCCCTCACCTTATCCCTCATTACTTGAACAGGGGACGCAAATGTCTACGAGCTCTGAATCAAAAAAGTGACTGGAGACTTACCAAATATTATACAAAACAAATAAAATTAGTTGGATTTTTATTTTATAAAATTACCGGATTGTAATAGTTAAAAGATTTATAGACATTGTTAATAAGACTAAACTTTTTCATGCAATGAAATTTTAAAAATTGGTGAAATACTTTATATATTTAAGGTGATTGAAAGTAATATGTATAGTATAAAGTAATCTCAAAAGAAATCTCGCTACGATCTATTATTGGCTAGCTAATCAACGAATGGCGTAACTGGGGATGTTAGCTGTCGTAATTCTAATTTACCACAATATTACTTAATTCTTCAGCAAAAATGAATTTCAGTTAGAATAGAGTACAGATATTTTTTATAAAAAAGAGTAACGAAAGTATATCAAATAGATACGTTAGCAGTACATCAAGTAGAAGTAGAAGGCGGAGTTTATTAGGAAGCGGAAGCGATAACTGGTTATTTTCTTAGGAGTGGGGAGTATCTAAGACTCACTTCTTAGCTACATATTTCGTCTAGAGACCATACACACGTAACCTAAGTGTATAGATATTTAACTACGTTATTTGTGAAAGAATTCGTATATAATTTTTTGCCTATCTTTAGATAGATAACATTTTCCCCCTCTTCTGATTAGTCATTTGACTGTTAGGGTACACTAGTTTTATACTACAACAAATTTTAAATTCCAAAACTTTTTAATTCTATTTTCAGTTATTAGCTTAATATAATAAATTTATCTCCCCAAATAGCTTTTACCTTCTAAACATTTTTACATTATTAAATATACTAACCCTTATTATATAAAATTGTTGTTAAGTTAATAGTTTCTGTGTTTAGCATTGCTTACGTTTCTTAGCTTCATTCTTTTGTCTTTTGTTGATGCGTTTCCGAACCACACTATTGTCAAAACTTATTGCACTGATATTTTATATTTCTGTTAATCTTTATATCTCGATTAGTCAACGCTCCTCCCTATATTTGACGTCATGCCTTATATGTCTTTCTTTCTTTTTTCTGTTTAGCCACCGGGAATTACCGTTCAGGTATTATTTCAGAGGATAATATGTATGATTGTAATTGAAGTGTAGTCTTGTATAGTCTCAGTTCGACCATTCCTGAGATGTGTGGTTAATTGAAACCCAACCACCAAAGAATACCGTTATCCACGATTTAGTATTAAAATCCGTACAAAAATAACTGACTTTTGTTAGGACTTGAACGCTGGAATGTCGACTTTAAAATCAACTGATTTGGGAAGACGCTTTCACCACTAGATCAACCCGGTGGGTTAAATGTCTTATATGTCTAATTCTTGTTTATTTGTTATTAATGGTTGTACTTATCTTTTTATTTTATCTATTTCCTGCTTTTAATAAATTGCGGTTCTTGAAAGGACATCCGTTCGATTATTGATCTTTCAATTTTATAAAAATCAGAGATAAATAAAATTAAAAGATAAGTATAATTATTAATAACAAACAAACAAGAAGGACGCCACAAAAGGCATGACATCAGTACAGTGAGGGGGCTGACTAAACGCTTTATAAAGATTAACAGAAATGTGAAGTATTAATACAATAAATTCTAACAATGGAGTAGCTCCGAAACGCGTCAACAAGAGACAAAAGAATGAAACTAAAAAAGGTAAGCAGTACCAAATATAGAAACCTTAATATGTAGTTTACAATCTAGGTTTTTTCATAATAAACATTTTGGTACGTTTTTTATCCTTATTCATTTTAAGACCTTCCTTTTCATATTTTCTCAACTTCAAAACTTTTTGTAATATTCTTTTAATAATTCACTTTTCCTTGATATTCTAGCTTTCTAAATTACTCTTTCTTCTTTCTTTTTCCTGTTTAGTCTCCGGGAATTACCGTTCAGGTATTACTTCAGAGGATGAATGAGGATGATATGTATGAATGTAAATGAAGTGTAGTCTATCGGTCATAAACTCTACAACAATTTTTTTTTCTAAATCTATGTTTTAATAAAAAAAAGTTTTATTTTAATTAAACGCTATAATTATATCGGTCAATCTGTTTTTAGTAGCTTCCTTACACAATTCATCCAATTATAATTTATTAGGTAAATTAATGAATTTCTTCAATTTATGGTATATAATATTAATATTTAGTATTCCCTATCTTCGTATTTTTTTGTTTGTTTTTTTACACAAAAAAATAAATAAATAAAAAAGACTAAATAAAAAGCAAGGAGCGAATATGTAACATCATTATTTTACAGTTTTCTTATCTGCCACATTCTTTTTTTGTATCTATATACAAATAGTTAAATAAAAGTGATACGCTACAACATTTATAATATTACATTTAAAATATATATATGAATTATTACATGAATACAAAAATCACTTCATATGCTACTGTAATTAAATAAGTAAAAAATAAATAAGAATGCAGAGTGAAAGTAGAAATTGATATTTCATTATCATAAATGAATTTAATAAAAACTAGAAATAAATAAAATTAAAAAAAAAGTATATGAATCGTGATAATAACGTGTTATGTATATAATATAATGCGGTATTACAATTTTAAATGACGAAACTGTTAACCAATAATTGTAATCATATGTTTTATAGATAGTAATCAGTCACAAATAGTTATAGATATCATGTAATTGTAACGAATACGTGCAGTTTTATAGATTAATATAATATATAAAATGTGCCTGGAAGGTATATTAATAGAAATACACAGTAGGTGGTTGTGGTGACATAGAACTGCTTTTAATATGCTTTCACTTGCATTGAGGATTGATTATTGTTAAGAAAAGAACCGCTAATTAAATTCGATTTACTTCGCTGTGTTATTCAAGGAAGGGAGGGGGCGTGTCGAGTTACTAGAATCGAATATAAGCCTCAGGCATTTAATGTTAGTCTCTCTACCTTCCCACAGCCGCCTGTACATTCGTATCTTTACCGCTTTATACGAACCATGCTAGTACACGTTGAATTTGCTTCCATCAACTACCGGCAAAACATGAACAACTCACCGACTAACCGTTCAGTCGGTAGGACGTACAAACTGTGCACTACTGTCTATCAGCAGTATATAATCATGCGTGGGCCGGTCATTATATTTTATTAGCCTTCATATATTTATTTTAAACAGTGGTATATCATTTAGATTAGATTATATACCGTACCAGCCATTTATTTAAACTTATTATAATAGTAGGTTTCCTTTAAAATAAAATAAAATCTTTTTCTTCAAAAGAAGCATACATTTGTTGTAATTTTATCTTTAAAAAATAATACCTCTATAATAACCCACTAAACTAGATACTTTTTCAAGATTCAAATCAGTTAACAATAGATCGGTTTTTTATTATTTTTATTTATGTACCTCTCTATATGATTCTATTATAAATCGTTGGGATGGAACTAGAAAAAAAAAATTGTAAACCCTTACTGTAGAATTTCTTCCCTGTTTTTATGGCTTATGTAATCCAAAAAATATTCTTCACATAAATTTAAATAATATTTTAATAATCGTAAATATAAAAAATTAAATTAAAAAAACTAGCAACGGTGTTGTTAATTTTTTTTCAACATTTATTTAGAGCTTAAAATTAAATGCTTAAAAAAATTGTTAAAAAATTTCATAATAATTTTATCAAATATGGCCCGTTGATATGATTATATAATTAATAATTAAAAAACTCTACTTACCAACAATTGTTTTATATATACGTTCAAGCGTTTTAAAAATAAAATTACCTCATCAGGAACTGGAAAAATGCATGTTATAATATTTTATAACATAATTTATAATCTAAAACTTTCGTCACGTAAATTTCTTTGAAGACAGTGGTCGTCAAAGATTTAAAATTATGTCGACTTAACGTCCTGTCATTATGAATGTCTCCACCGTTGTATGATAATGATAACCGTATTTTGGGGTCGGGAATCTTACGATTCTGAAAACGTATTTCAAATTCTACTGCTGCAGCTGTAGCATTAGCATTTAGATACAAACAAAATAAATTCCATATCAGCATAATACTGATAACGGTGGAGACATTCATAATTACAGGACATTAAGTCGACATAATTTTAAAAAGACCACTGTCTTCAAAGATATTTACGTAACGAAAAAGTTTTAGTTTTATTAAGATTATAACATGCATTTTTTAAGTTCCTGATGATGGAATTTTATTTTGAAAGCGATTGAACGTATATGTAAAAGAATTGTTGGTAAGTGAGTTTTTTAATTATTAATGCCTAATAATAAATTCAGTACAATTTATTGTTTACTATAGAATTGATTACATTCAGTGTATTGTAGAATTTAAATATGGGATTAGTTTATATGTATATATACATACAGAGTGTATCACGAACCCACCGGGTTAGTCTAATGGTGAACGCGTCTTCGCAAATCAGCTGATTTGGAAGTTGAGAGTTTCAGTGTTCAGTGTCAAGTCCTAGTAGAGGCAGTTACTTTTATACATATTTGAATACTTGATCGTGGATACCGGTGTATTTACTTCAATGGTAAACCAATCACGTTGAAATTAAAATTCACAGTAAAACTTCTCTAACAACAGCACAGTTCACAGTACCCGATATACTTAATGCACCTTACAGCATGGTTTAAATAGTAGCACAGACCTTTTTTATTGCCAACTTTGAAGTAATAATAATTTTTCAATAATTTATTGTATTTCTCAATAAAAAATTATTATTATCTTTTATTTATTTATTTTAATTTTACAATTGTTGTCTAATTTCCAGTTTTTGAATTTTTTAACAGCAATTATTAACAATAAATTTTGTTTTTAGAAATTTTTCACATCACAAAAAAAAAATTTGGATTTTGTTTGCATTAAATAAGTAC
Organism: Lycorma delicatula; assembly: GCF_047948215.1. NCBI lineage: Eukaryota > Metazoa > Arthropoda > Insecta > Hemiptera > Fulgoridae > Lycorma > Lycorma delicatula. The sequence goes on from NC_134462.1 coordinate 74,089,560, forward strand.
TTTTCTGAAAAATTTACTAACGTACTGTTTCTAAATAAAATTGCAATTTTTCTAACTTTTCTTTGTGTTATTCAATTTATCTTACTCCATTTTGTACAGAATTAAATTTTCTACAATTTTTGCTTAAAAGTTTTATGTGTTTATTACACATTTAACAGTTACTGTATTAAACATAAAAACCAAGACTTTTAACCTCAATTTATTGATTTTCACCCCAGATTTCTTAAAAACGTCTACAGATACGGTTCTGGGACGTATTTTTATGATTTTTCAGGTCCAAAACCTAAGAAATTACTAATTGTGCCACCTAGATAACGTCCTAAAAATTTCAGTGTGACCTCTTTTCATCGGAGTAGCTGAAATCCGACCAAAATCTTTAATTAGCCGTAACTCGCAAAACAAGTATTTTAGAACATGTTAATATGAATTTTTTCCATTATTTTCACAAATAAAATTTTGAAAGTCCGGAAGAACTTCGTGATACACTCTGTATATAATATCACAAGTCGCTACGTCCGTTCACCACTCCTCCAAATTAAAAATAATAAGTGGTGATGCTCTACATAATTTAACAGTAATGTCTTCAATTGATATAAACCCTTTCTTCACTTCTATGCACTTGTCAACACTTTTGATCATGTTCCTTTTAGCTACTGTTAGCTGTATCCTGTCTATTTCCTGGGTGGAATTGGTAATATTTATTTTCAATTCCTGCTAAATGTGTGGATTGCTCTTATGAACAATTTCTTTTAAGTAGCCCCACGGAAAGAAATCATCTTTTAGAAAGAGATCTTTTACAATTCCACCGAAAAATCTGTAGCATCATCATAATAGAGCGAGCTTTATGGCAAGTGGCGCTGTTCTATTGCAACCAGCATTCACGCTCATCCTCTGGCAGTAAGGCTATGAACTGCTGGACAACTCTTGGTAGAGGGCAGCATCCCTAGGTTTTTAAAAAAAAACAAGAGGCCTATTATTCATCCCCTTGAAACCGCACATCATAGCCTATTTTTTGTGGGTGTAGGGGAGATTCAAAGAAAATGTGTGAGTTTAAGTCCGCTAATTCTGAGAATTAACATACCCACCAAGTGAAACAAAGTGAAAATCATTTAATCAAAAATGCCATTGTTGCCTCTATTGAAGTTCTTAAACCGTAGATAGTAGTGAACACTTTTAGTATAATCACTATTAGTTAGATCATGGAAAACCTGCATTCGATAAGGATAATATTTCAGCATTCTCCTTACTGCAGTGTTGGCTGATCTAGTAAAATATTCTTTTCCCGGCGTAATTTCTGCAAAAATTTATAAGGAAATCTTGTAACTGCCATTTCGATGTCCTGTACGACATGCGTCATTAAAACTTATCTGTGTCGGACACGTTTTTGGTTTAACACCGAATCTGTTTCACGAAATATTTTAACTAACTTCTGAATAAAACTTTTCAACCATTGGTTCAGTGGGGGAAACGGGGTTTCAAAGACAAACAAAATCAACCTTTAATAGGCACATTGTGCCTATTAAAGTGGTTAGGTTATTTTAAAGTGGTCGTTAATCCTCTAAAAATTCTCTAGAAATTTTGTTTGAAACAATTTTTGATATGACCAACCCTTACAGCAAGGGATGACCAAGCTGTTGGAATTGTAAGAAGATGCGGCTTGTCGTATGCTAAACATGTGAAACTTTTTTCACATGAAACCATTGTCGTATTGTGTAAATTTGAAAATTTTCTTTACTTTAAGATGGAAATCTTTTTTATCACATACTTTACAACGGGGAAATCTACCTCCGCCTTCCGGCGTGCCGAAAGGGATTTTTTTTAAATCTTTTTACGCAGTTAACTTCTTATAACTAGCCTTCACAATTAGAAAATATTATTTTTTTAATAACATAATTATTAGTTTAACTTCCTACAGCTTTACTATTCTTTTCAAATAAACATATTTAAAAAATATTTATTACAGGTTGAATTTTAAAATTCTGTAGAAAATTCACAGAAGTTTTAAATGGTTCAATTAACTGCTTAATCACCTGAAATTATTGAATTTAAAAAATAAATTATTTATGTTAGTTTTCACATCTGCCTTGTAGATGTTTTGTGATATATCAGATTGTAGATTTATATACAAAAAAAAAATGTATAATAGTCTGTAAATTAATATATATCTTAAAAAACTTAATATAAATTCTGTTACAAGAAACTATTAATATGAAAAGTCTTAAAAGAAATACTAGGTAAGAAAATAATGAAAATTATATTTAATAACAACCGGTGTAACATTTAATAAGAATCAGTAGTCGCTATAAAATTTTGTTAAAATTAGTTAAGGTGTGATAAATAGAGAAACGATGAACAAATTACGTAGATAATATTTAATAAGTACAAGTCGTAAATTTAATATATTAAAAAGAAGTTAATTGAACTAATAAATCACTAGTTTAAGGTAAGAAATTAATGACGAAACGTAATAGATAAATAAATAAGATGATAGTATTCCAGGGATTTTAAATTAGCTGGCTCTTTTTTTTATATTCTATATAGAGTAAATGTCCTCATACTTGCTGAGATGTACACATACATAACTTACGTTAGTCTGACCTGACAATATAGGTGTGAGAAAATTATCATTTCAATGTGAAATTACAGGAGTTGTACTGTGTGATATGTAATGCTGGCGCTAGTTACACGTGTATAACAGCCGGTCTCAAATGTATCCTTGTGAATTAATGGCATCCGGTAAAAGCAAAATATATTACACGTCATATAAACGTGAAAATAAATACGCTAAAATATATTAATAAATGTCTTAATAGTTGTACAAAATTTAATAATTTTCATAATTACGATATTGTAAAATTTATCTAATATAAATTTTATGAATATTTATTGAAAAATAAAAGATTAAAGAATAAATGAAGGGAAATTAATAATACTTTCTTCTTATAAAAAAGTTTATCATACTTAAATAAACTAATTACAAAGAATATTTTCTTTTTTAAACGATCAATAAATCTAAAATATATTTTTTTCGATAATAATTTTAATTATAATAATAAAAGGAGTTATTTATCAATTGGTGATTTATCTTTATTAATTTTTTAGAATATTTTTCCTTGCCACTTTAAAAAAAAAAATTATTTTGCGGAGGGAGAATAAATTCATTTTAAATAAATGATTGACTGTAATATTATTCATTAGTCAAAAGATAATAAGGAAGGAAAAAAGAAAGAGAAGTCCTTAAGTAGCTTGGGAATGTGGTTCTAAAGAAGAATTGATAAAGTAAAATGAGTTTTATATAATGAGAAGTGCGGAAGCATTGGCAAAATAGGTAAGTTAAAATTTCATAAATATTACAAGATAATGGAAAACAGCAGGTACTGTAATAACCTATGTAAAAAATATGTTCAGATGAAACATTATATCAGAAAAAGTAGTAGAAGAAACAGATTTAAAATTTTTATAAGATTAAAAAAAAATTATGAATGAGACTGTAAAATTTGCGGTCAAAGCATGAATAAATAGAGAAAAAATGGCCTAATCTTTTTAAAAAGAAATATTTTTTGTAGTTTTTTTTGAATAGATTTACGTATAACGTATAACGTGACAAAACAAGCTGATAAACCGGCTGTTTGGTGAACTAAATTTTTTTTTCAAATAAAACTGAAAATACTATTAAATACAGTAAAAAAAAAAAAAAAAAATACTGGGTTCGATTATTGGGTAGAAGCTATTATTTTAAAGCATCCACTATGGTTAAAGTAATATAGAGACGATCTGAAATTTGACCACAGTAAAAATAAAAATTCATATTTTAACTTCTTTTAACCAAACACAACAGTTTTATTGAACTAATCAACCTGGGAATTAAAAAATACCAAAGGGAATTAAAAAAAACGAAAGTGTATTTTCTTCCTGTTTTAACGAATTCATAATAAAATAAAGTAAAATACAACAGATTTTTATTCATTACTAGAAAAAAGGTTCCGCAAAAATGTTACAAGTTTATGTTTCATTATACATGATTTTATTAAATGTTTTGGACCTTTTTCGGTAAACGGGCACCACTTTTTTTCTTTCTTTCTTTCTTCCGAATCGATGGATATTCCTTCAAAGATTCATTGATTTGTATAGAAATTATAAATATAATCTAACCAAACTTAACCTACGCTCGCTAACCTTTGCATATGAGGTAAATTTGGAAGACCCATGTTTGAATAAAATCGACGAGTAGAAATAAAAAAATATAGAAGACTAATCCAATATTGATTGAAAATATAGAAAATTGGTCCTTTTTAGGTAAAAATGTTATTTGGTTATTGTGATATAAACGTAAAAATGCGCGTTTTTAATACTGTTTTTGAGAGAAAAGAAGTGATAACCAGTTACCAAAAAAGGTTCAATGTTTTTTTCCAATTGTAACTAAATAATGTTAATGAATTTAGCGTACTAACAATAACAAAAACATTTCACAAACGAAAGCTTCAAAATCCTGAGCTTTTTTGCTATTTCATGACTTGTGATTTCTTAACATAGCTCTAACCCCAAACCCACCGGGTTGATTTAGTGGTGAACGCGCCTTCACAAATCAGCTGATTTCGAAGTCGAGAGTTCCAACGTTCAAATCCTATTAAAGTCTACTATCGGTGTAAAAGTAACTACTTTTATACGAATTTGAATACTAGATGGTGAATACCGGTGGTCTTTGGTGGTTAGGTTTCAATTAACCACAATCTCAGGAATCGTCAAACAGACTGTACAAGACTACACTTCACTTACACTCATACATATCATCCTCATTCATCTCTGATGTACTACCTGACGGTGATTCCTGGAGGTTAAACAGGAAAAAAAAATCTATAACCCCCAATATTTTCCTTTTTATCCCCAAAACACAAATATTATTTTAGATAAATCATTCGTATCAAGAAGTATAAATCATTCGAACGAATGAATCGTTCGTGCAATACGCTGTGCGCAGCCGCCCCGCGCATCACCATTGGTCTGCTCTGCGCCAATAACAGCTAAAATAAAAATGTGAGTACATACAACAAACCGACGTACCTTCCTTTTTTATTGAGAGGTGATGATTATAGGTTAAGTGTTACGTTTTATCAAACCGTTAACTACTTTATTGTAACAGCTTAAGCTAAAATATCTTCTTTGATAAAAAAAACTTTATTTCAATAAATGAACTTTACAACTTTTTTTTTTGTACGCGGTATGTTTGTGTACTATTCTCATTTGTAATTTGATCATTTTTTAAGTAATATTTATTCTTATTGTCAGAAACGTATACTGGTATATTGTATGTAAATCGCTCGTTAGTTAGAATGTATTAATCAACAGTTGATCAACTAAAAAAAAAAGTCAGTATAATATGTACGAGTAAATTAATTTACATTACGAGACAAAAACTTTAATTTATTGCAAAAATTTTGATAGTCTCGTAGTTATACTGTACTCGTAAAAGCCTAATAAAATTAAGAAATAATTTAATCGTAAACACGGAGTAAAAATAACTGTACTATTTTTTGTAAGAATATTTCTTTCAAGGACAAACAAGACCTCGTGCATCTATAAGGAATATCTGTATGTAGCCAACAATTTATGGCAATTGGATGTACTGGTTTAAACCAAAATCGAAAGCTTATCTGAGTACTTCAATTCTACTGGAATGTGGGGCGTTTTAATAAACATTAATACCTACTGTCTATATTTATGATATTATGTATATTCTTTAGATGAATTTTAATTAGCTCATTCAGTTTAAATTACTGATTTCAAAACTGTGCGCCGCGGCGCCTCAGGGAGTCGCGGCCTCTTCATAGGGGCGCCGCGAAATATTGTCAATGCTTCATAATTAATTGAACCAAGACATTTATAATTATTAAGTAAATGTAATAATTAAGTAAAAAATAATGAAGATACACGGTTTTTATTTATTTTTATCTCTTACTTTACTTTTACTTATGGTAGGGCGCCATGGATAAATTTTAATTGCAGAAGGGCGCCACGACTCGGAAAAGCTTGGGAACCACTTGTTTAAAGGCATTATTTTTTTCTCGGGTAATATAATCAGTTAGAAGCATATCATAAAATTTAAAATTGGTGCTGTATATTTTTTTTATTATTAATTTTTACTTTGATAAAATGTTATCTTAGGAATTTAAAAAAATTATAATTTTTCGTTTAATAAATGGTTTAAAACCATATTTAAATAACAATAAAATCTTTTTATAAAATTATATTAATTATCAGTCATAGAAAACATTATAATGATCCATTTATCTATGAATATTAACCTTATACATGAGGGCATATTGTATTTCTATGGACCTCCCTCCAAAAATATGGTTATTCTACTTCTTATCTGTTATAATGTCTATGTTTTAACAACGGTGTATTTTGCCAAGAATTAATAAATAAATAATAAAGTTGAGTTCAAAATGTATCCTTTTTTATTAGCTTATAATTTCCTGGCAAAAAGTAAATATATCTCAGAAACTACACTTCCTTAAGGAGTGATATAGTAGTAAGTAATCTAATGATTTGATAACATATTCTCTCTCTCTCTTTCACTCTCCATATATTATTTTTATTATTATATCAGTTATGTAATCGAAACCATAACTGATTTTTTCCTTTTTGTAACTATTTTATTTACTTCCATATATAAGTAAATTTCAGTTTAAAAAATTAACTTTTATTTAGAAAAAAAAGAAATTCAACTGGTGTTTCACCTAATGAAATTATTTTTATTGCAACGTATCAGCAGCAGTTGAATATTATTCAATATTTTTAACAGAGTAAAATACTTAAAAATTTTCCAATACAATACAATAATTATAAAAAAAGAAAACCATAAAATATGGGCAAAATTTTTATTATTTAAAATAAAAATAATTCTAATTACATGCCACGTGGGGATTCTTTGTATTTTCTATTTATTTGAGCAAATAAAGCGAGCGATGACCTGTGAAAAATATTGATCTAAGCAAATAATTATATCAATGAAAAATAATAATTTGTATAAAATTAATTAATGACAGGACGAAAAATGTGCCAATTTTAGAGTTAATTTGATATCACTGAAAATGTATTAATTACTTTCATTTAAAAGAAATATATACACAGCAATTTTATTCATTGAGAGAATAGAAGAACTTCATTCAAAAATGCTCAACCAAATATTTTCATTAGATGCATTATTTATTTTCTTTATTATTAAAATTAATTTTACTTTTCCTAAATTACTTAAATTTCCTAATTAAATTACTTTTCCTAATAATGAATAAAGAAAAGTACGGTACAAATAAATCATGGTGACTTGAATGTAAACCTTGAAATATTACATTTTTATAATATTAGGCAACAATTAACCATTAATTTAATAACCAGTTATTTTTTCATTTATTTATTATCTCACCGGTAAAAATAGAAACACACTCAGGGTGAAGGAAATGGAAAATGAGTTTTGCAGGTGTAATTAATAAATTCCAAACCTAATAGCCCTCTGGCTATTCTAATTCGGTGACAAGAGCGTCCGAGTGGTTGCGCAGGGGCTATGTACATACTATGTGGTTAGGTCTGTCCCTTGCGTGACTAGAGAGGGAGGTTTTTTAGCGGGTGAGAGCCTCGCACTTGCCGTGAGAGCGGGCCTGGTGGCGGCTAGCAGATCTTTTTCCTCCTCCTCCAGAAAAAAACCTAACCGAGATTTGAGCATAGAACTTTAAATGAAAATTAAAAACATTACCGCTACGCCAAGGAGACGAGTTATTAGATCGATTTCATAAGAAAGCTACCTATTGTAATGGGTACCATGATTCAAAAAGTTTATATATAAATGTATATATATATATATATATATATATATATATATATATATATTTCACTTTCTATTGGAAATTATAACTGCCGTAATTTTGCGCCAATCACTTTCAAAATGTTTCTTAAAAGTGACTCGTCCCAAAATCTCGTTCGAGTTCGTTAACGGCCAAAATCGGACCATAGGGGTGGAAATGGGGAGGGAGGCTTCTTCTAAAAGAAATAATATCGCTATAACTTTCTTATTAAGTAAAATATTCTTTTAAAGTTCCTACTATTCTTTGGATGAGGGCCTAAAACTTACCTAAGTAAAGTTTTTTTATATCAGCAACCATTGGCCCAGGGGTGAAAAAAATGGGGTTTCGAAGACAAACAAAATCATAGCTTTCTTAATAGGCACAGTATCGAATCGCTTTATTGTGGGGTCGGTAGTCCTCTAAACATTACCTAAAACTTTTGTCTGAAAAATGTTTGAATCACCAACTCTTATGGAAAGGAATGACCAAAATGTTGCTGGAATTGTAAGAAAGAAGTTGGAGGCTTATCGTATGCTAAACATGTGAAACTTTTTTTCACATGCAACCATTGTCGTATTGAGTAAATTTGAAGTTTTTCTTAACTTTAAGGTGGAAATATTTTTTATCCTCTACTTAGCACCGGTGTAATTCGGCCTTCCGCCTATCGGCATGCCAAAAGGGATTTTCATTTTTGAGGATTTTAATAAGCAAAAAAAAGATACAAACAAACAAATTTAGAGAATTTCAAAATATTTTAAAACAAGATATTCATACGTGTTTATGTAGTTTAATTAAACATTTAACGTATAAGAAATAACGAAATTATATATTTCGTTGTCAAATAAAAAAGAAAAAATTGAGTAATCATAACATTATTTATTTAGAAGAAAAAATATTAATTTAATCAAATAATTAATTTAATTACTGTAAAACAATAGTGTGTAATAAAATCAAGCAAGTATTTGTTAACATAAAAATCAAATCGTACTGTTTTGCTTTCAGAGTAAGGTTTTCTAGATACAAAAATCGATTTTCAGATCGTAGTTTGGTGTTCACAAGTAATTATGCTACATTTAGAAAATTAAATTTGTTAACTTATCCTTGTGTTTATATCTATGAAGAACAGTCTTTTTTCTTAAATAATAGTTACTTAATGTAAAAAAAATCTCTCTCAAACCAGACAAGTAAATTGCTTTCGTGTGATTCAGTCAGAACAATAATTTGGCTTATTAGAAAGAGCTGATTAATATCACGGATTGAATAAGCTAAGAATTTAGGAAGTTATTATAAAGCGAGGTAAACTAGTGTGCTAACCTCATTATTCTTCTTGAATACAAAATTTAGGTTTTAAGTTTTTAACGAAATATAACGTGTAGATTCACGCTAACATTTTGTTGCTATTTTATTAGTTTTCCTTTGCGTAGTAGAGGACAAAATTTAAATGTAGTTTTGTTTATGAGAAAAGTTGATAGATAAAGGCTACAAATTCCAGTTTTTTTTTACTATTTTTAAAAAAATATAAAAAATAAATTATTAATACAATATAAAGACGGATGTTCGGTAAACTAAAAAGCTTCCTTTTTCATGCGTTTATACTTATCAATGTGAAATCTTTGCCAAAATAAATAATCACTTATCTAAATAAAAAATAAATCAGATAACAGAACTGTTTTTGTTTAACTCGCCGCACAATACTTTGACTTACGAGTAAGAAGCATTCCAATGTTTCTGTTGCAATTTTAAATAAATTAACGAACTATTTAAAAAAATTAATTTCTTTTCAATTTATTTAAACGTATAACTAAAGGTTTCTTTACACTACTGTAAAAATACAAAAATAAATTAATTTAATGTGTTAAACAAAAATCTGTAATTATTTAGAAATGTATGTATTTACAGTGTATGTATGTATGTTTGTTCCTCGGTAGCAGCTCAACGGCCAATCCGATTTAGATTTATGACACTGCGTTGGAATCCTTACGTTACCCGAAGTGTCATAGCAGAAAAAAAAATATATAAATTGGTGGAGGCGTTAGGATTCGCTGAGGACGTTGCACTAATCGCGGTGAACAAGGGTTCACAGGGGCTGGTAGCGAAGGTGAACCGAGCCATTGGCATGGCGAAGGGCTGGCTGGAGGCGAAGCGGCTCACATTCGCTGCCGAGAAAATGGAGGTGTTAGTCCCGGTGGGAAGGAGGTGGCTCCCGCCCCTACGAGTCACGGTAGGCGATACCTTGTTAGAACCAATCAAACGCGAGAAATATCTGGGTGCCTAGTTGGTTCATCAGAGGAAATTCACCAGACACGTAGATAAACTGGTTAGCAATGCAGTAAAGGTGACCGGTGTGCTGACTAGATTGATGGCCGATGTGGATAGTGTTGCGGTGTCAAAGCGAAAGTTCCTTGCCACGATGGTGTCTTCTGTAGTTCTGTAAAGTTCACCGCCAATCTGGCAGCGAACTTTACGATTCGGAAGATGTAGGACGTCATTGAACAGGGTTCTAAGAAGGATGGCCCTAAGAGTTTTATCCGCCTATCGGACTGTTTCCTCCGATGCTGCCTTCGTCATAGCGGTGTGCCGCCTGTGGAGTTGGGAGTTGCCGAGCATGTGGATCGGGCAGCTAGAGTCTCGAAACAGGATGCTCGGGAAATGATACTGGTAAAGTGCCCGGAGATGTGGAAAACGTCAACAGTAGGATGGTGGACCTTTCGCATTCTATCAAAACATAAGGAGGTGGGTCTGTGTGAAGAATGGGGAAACTAACTTTTGGCTGATCCAACTCCTGGCAGCCCACGTTCAACCGTTTTGTGTTTCAGCGGAAGGAGAGAAACGCACCGACGTGTTCCTACTCTTAATCTGAAGATACAGTAGCACATATCTTCTTCCAGTGCGGAAGATGGGCGGACGAGAGAGCCCGATAGTTGGTGTGCTGGATGTAGGCAATCTACTAGAGATGATGCTGGCCAACGAGCCTTTTTGGGAGGCGGTCGTCACCTTAGCAGAAAGCATCCTGAGGTTAAATATGGCCGAAGAACATCAGTAATCGTCAAAATCAGGATAATCGTCAACAGTGTGGATGATGAGGGGACAGTCTGGGTAAGGAGACAGTCGGGGGCCTCTCAGGGTCGTCACTGCTGCTGACATACCCAGATCTCCCCAACCCAACCCGAGAAGACTCCCAGGCAATAGGGCAGCCCATGAGTTCTGCCGTAAGGCAAAATTCGAGTGTTCTAAGATTCAAATACTAATAAAAGGCAACTGCCTTTTAAAAGTAACTACTTTTATACGGATTTGAATTCTAAATCTTGGATGCCGATGTTCTTTGGTGGTTGTGTTTCAGTTATCTACACATCTCAGGTACATCTCATTTACACATATCATCCTCAGTCATCATCTGAAGTAATACCTTACGGTGGTTTCGGAGGTTAAACAGAAAAAAGAATAAGAAAAGAAGGTATCCGGACTTCTGTACAAAAGAGGGAGGTGTTTTTACTTTGTCCCCGTCCTATACGGGAAACTCCACACACCCAGTAGCGCCTGCGGCTGGGCGTCTGGTTGCAAATTTTTCCTCCTCCTTCCGAAAAAAAAGATAAAAAAAATATATATATATATATATATATATATATATGTACGTAGTACTGAAGATTTGCCGGTTGAAGCACAAATTTAATTAACTGTGTGAGCCTCTATCACTATGTTATCTGGGTTTGAAATGAATGATAAAAATCAATCAACTGTATAATATTACAAAAATAATAGAATTAAATTAACATTAAATAAAATAATATTAAATAATTTTAATAAATTTCTGTTTAATAGTAATGGGCTTTCTGTGTGCGGCTAGAGTGGTGAGGAAATGCGAGGACGTCATGCGTGGTTAGACCAATCATCACCATCAGCTGGTAACAAACGAGTTGACTCTGTGGCGCTGTTTTGGCAGGTGCAATGGAGTGCTCTTAAAATACCTTTGCAAACAATAGTCAATTTTCAAGATTCTAACGGGGTATTTGTTAATTAGTAGGTTGGAGGCTAACTTTGCAAGCATCAGATCTAACAACAGATCACGGTTATTCGGAAATTTTATTGTATTTTCGCAACTAATCTTTTGATTTCATAATTCAAACCGGGTATTTGCTAGTACATTTCAAAATCACGATGGAACCAAACTAGAACAAAAATTAACTGAAATACTTAGAAAAATCGAGTGGCCTGCGCTACGCCGAGACCAGCTTGAGCCCGGCGAGCTCCTACAAACAGTCATAGTAGAGTTGGATGATACTACGATTAGTGGTAATTCAATAGGCATCGGATTGAGCCCATTATTGTCGAATTTGACTTTTTAGGGGGACAGGGCAAACTAGAACGGCGTATGCTGCCACTAATGTTGTGCTGTCTATGTAATGTTGTGCACAACATAACATAGACAGTGTGTAAACTACCAGCGGTGTACCCTAAATAGAACTGTCGTAGATCTGAGCACTAGCATCTTTGCCAAGGGCCGTAACTACTTAGCACTGAGTCGCTTGATGCAGTTGGAGAGTTTAACCATTAGTTGTTTGCATCCGAGAAAATTGATGTATGATCCGCACTATAAAAAGTCTTTCGAGAAATTCAATCGCTTGAGAAATCTGTTATGTTAAGATTTGTATACGCCAATTAAATAAATTGAAATGTTTACAGTATCCTTATTTGGCTCAATACGTTATATACGTTATATATCCATAAGTTTTCTAATCGTGAATTTTTCTCGGTGATCATTAAAAAATATTAAATAATATAAAAATAATCATACAAATTAAAAAACACGATTGCCAAAAAATAAATAAATTGAACTAAAAAACCCACAATTAAATCGAACTAAAAAAAGAAGAAAATAAGATATGTAAATAAAGGAATAAACATCGTTATGCAGTATTTAATTAAATTAAATAATGGGTGACCAATCAACTTTCCGAGAGTTTTAATTTGTTTAAATATATTTTTGATGTTGTAGAAATAACAGGCGTTTAAGGTTGCCTAATGATTAAGTTCTCACCAGGTTTTACATCGATAATTAAATTTTGTCCTTCAACAAAAATATTTAAATGCAGTCGGAGTAACTCTGAATAGTAATCATTCCATATTAAAGAGTTCCCCTGTATTTGAATATTCTCGTTGAAGGACAAAATTTCCTTATCGATTTTCTTACCTGATGACAACTTAATCGTTATACAACCTTAAATGCCTACTATTTCTACAACATGAAAAATATATTTAAACAAATTAAAACTGTCTGAAAGTTGATTGGTAACCCATTATTTTATTTAATTAAATACTATATAACGATGTTATAAATAAATTAAATATTTTTTCTTCAATCTTATTTATTTTAATTTAATTTAACATAAAAAGTGAATAAAATTTATAAGAAATTAAAGCTTGCACTTTTTAATTCGCATTTAGATATTGTAAAACGCGATTTGTGAACTTCCATAGTTAATCCGTACAGGAAGTTTTTTTATAAATCCTCGATAAACTAAACATTTTTCCTTTAAATATATTTGTTTTAATTTCATTTAACATAAAAAAAATAAAAATGATTAATATAAAGCTTGCATTATTTAATTAGCATTTAAATATTCAAAATATGGCATTTGTGTACTACGTTAATTATTCCGTGAAAGGCAGTATTTTTATAAATCCTCGATAAACTAAATATTTTTTTCTTTTGTCAAACTTATTTGCTTTAATTAATTTAACGTATAAATTAATAAAATTGATTAAATTAAAGTTTGCATTTACGAATTCGCATTTAAATATTGAAAAAGGCTCTTTGGGTTTTCTATACCTTGTTTATTCTTTTTAGTTACATTTATTTATTTTTTTTATTTTTGACAGTCTGCTTTTAATTGTTTTATTATTATTAACGCTTTCTGAACTGTAAATTATTTTTTATATTTTGTAACTTCATGTATTTATACATTAACATTATTTCAAGTGTTTTTATTTTAATCAATTATTAAATAATTCATTTTTATTTTATATTTAATTCTATATTCTGTGACGCTGCATTGACAATGGAGTTTACCCCATTTCTCTTGATTCATCTAGGCAATGCGATGATTTTACGTCTATGGCGTAACTTATATTTTGTTTTTATCTAATGGCGTAAAGTTCCCAAACTTTTCCCAGTCGCGGCGCCCGTTTTCTATTAAAAATTTTCCACCCTAATTAAAAGTATAACTACTCGTAAGAGATAAAAATAAATAAAACTCGTGTGTCTTCATTATTTTTTTTACATAATTAACATTAAATTAATAATTATAAACGTCTTGGTTCAATTAATTATGAAGCTTTTACAATATTTCACGGCACCCCTGTGAACTTGTGAAGAGGCTGCGGCGCAAAGTTTGGGAATCACTATAATAATGTATTATCATATATATATATATATATATTTACTGATTAGAATAAAATAATTATTTAGTGTAAAAAACTGCGTGTTTTAATTTCTTTTACATCTTACTTATTTCGAAATTACTGTTTACCTGCAGAATTTTTTAAAATATGAAATTGCAATTTTTTATTGTACAATGACGTGTTTGTGTGTGTGTGTGTGTGTGTGTGTGTGTGTGTGTGTGTGTGTGTGTGTGTGTGTGTGCGTGTGTGAGTGTGCGTGTGTGAGTGTGCGCGCGTGCGTATATAAATATATGCAAGTATAATTTCATATCAAATTAAAATTTTTTAATTTGGGACCGGTTCAACTTTAATTTTTGTCGTACTGTAAAACAGGAGTTTCACAATAATCAGACATTCCGGTAAGACAACAGTGTTATTAGAGTTTCAATGAAACCCTCCAAAAAAAAAGTTGAAGTACTGTAATAAATTACAGTGTTGTTAATTAAATTCCTACATATTTCTTTGATTTGAACGGTAAATTTAAAATAAATAAATTTTACTCGTTACTGAAAAATATATACAATCATATATTATTAAGAAAAGAAAGAAAAAATATAATAAAATGAAAAAAAAAAAATATATATATATATATATATATAAAAACATTTTTATTTGTGTACTTCTATTTGAAATTATGACCTTCATGATCAAGAAATTGTTTATTCATGTTTTAAGAAGCGGGAGGATGCTAATTACTTAACTGAAAGTTGAAATTAAAGTCATTTCCTGAGAAGGCAATTGGGTCCACATATTAGTCTGGCTGACTTATATTGGACGGAATTCAATAAAACCTGTTTAATGGCTGTTAATAAAAGGCTGTGATAAAATTTACTACAGTTCACGCCTTAAACGAACCTCAGAAATCAACGAGAACTAGTTCAGACTACTGAACGAACGGGACTACTTGTGTCAGCCTAGCGAGCGGCTGTCGGAACGGCATACAACGGTCCGAAATTCAAACCTTTTGACTGATTACCTACTATACAAATGCGAGAAGAAGATGAAATAAGGAGTGGTGCATATTATCTAAGATTATAGTTACTTGTAATCTGCATTCACTAATCAATGTCTTTTTTAAAGAAAATAAAATTAATATTGTTTTTATGATATAAAATCTGTTTTAATAATAATTCATTAAAAATCCCTTCTTATAATTAAAAAATAAATTATAATTACAAACCCACAATACATTACGTAAAATTATGTCGACAATCCCTTCGTAGCTTGAACGTAAAATTGAATGCATATATAACATACCTAACAGTATTTCAACAGTAAACAAGTAATATCGTTAGCTATAAATTTTTATTTGAGAATAATTAGGTTATAATTAAATAGAATGATACATAACATTTGAATTTTTTTATTAAATTTAATAATTAATTATTTTACCCGCTGGAATTCCATTAATAAGAATAATAATAATAAAATAATTATTAACTGGGTGGTCAGTTATTGTAATGGTTAGCATGATGGATTATATATCATCTGGACTAGAATTTTATTCCCAACAAGGATCTAGTATTTTTTTCCCGTATCATTTATATTTCTTGTTATAATTCTTATTCAGCACGACAAAAGTCTTAACAGTTAAATAAATATATATAATCGTACATATAGAACAGAATTTTTAAAATTACTTAATTATGACATAAAAAAACTTTTCTATTCGTTAATCAGTGTGAAATGGTTTCTAAAACAATTCGTGAAATTGTACTTCAGACAAAAAATTTCCGACATATTGTGTATCCCCTTTAGTTTTGATGATGAACGAATTAAAACAAACATTTTGGAAGAACATTATAGTGTTTTTAGAAAAAGTATTATTATTATTATTTTTTTAAAGATAAATATTTAATCTATTCTGAGTGAAAATAGTGCATAAAATGCATAGTCTGAAAATACAAAGGACTTAATTGATTTTTATTTGCACTTTTCTATCCTATTCTTTCTTATAGCTGTGTAAGGTGGAAAATCCTCCAGTCAGAGTTACTCTGACCGGTAATGGTGTTCATTATACACCTTATATCTTTTGGGGAAAAGAGTGAAAAAGCATTACATCGTATATGACTAAATATAATTTTGATGGGTATGCTGATACACGATTGTATATTTGGTTCATTAAAAAAGATAGATGTAATTGGGTGCTCATCATTCTCGATAATTATCTTAAAATTTTTGGGAGTGATTTTAATTACACCATTACGCTTATGTCATTTTAGGGCATATTTGCAGAAAATATTTATTAACTTTTGCCTTACAATTTCTTTATTTACAATCGGTTCCGAGTAAGGAATTACACGTAAATCGTATTAAAAATAAGCACAAGATAAGAGGTTTCCAAACGAACATCCTCAATCAAATGTGCATGTACATAAGTATATAAATAAAGTAAATATATAAATATATATAAAGTTCTTATATTCACAGAATGATTCCAAATTACGCGGTAAACTCTCGGAAGATAATTTTATAGCTAAAAATAAAAAAAAAGTTTATATAAACATAGGTCAGCAAACGGTTCGTTAGCGAGTTTCATCCGCGAAATATTTAGTCCTGTTTTCTGCTCCCTCTGTGAAATTAAATCATACTAAAATTCTAGGTTTATAAAGAACAAATAAAACTATACCGTAAAGTAACAGCTGATTAATTAATTAACAAATGCCGGCCTCCGTTGGCGCGAGTGGTAGCGTCTCGGCCTTTCATCCGGAGGTCCCGGGTTCGAATCCCGGTCAGGCATGGCATTTTCACACACGCTACAAATCATTCATAGCATGCCTAACGGTTTACCCGGAGGTTAAAAAAAATGAATAAATAAAATAAAAATTATTTAACAAATAAAAAAGAAAATACCACTGAAAGATTTTATGAAAAACTAAAACGTTTTACATAAAATCTTAATCATAGTTAAAAAACTACGTAGAAAATGATAAAATCAGTCTGTAGGTAGATCAAACAAAATATTGCGTAAAATACGTTACAAAATAGTAAGCAGTCATGGTAGAAATTATTCAGTTTTTAAATGCTCCGTCAAAGCGTTAAAATCAGGATAAATCATTTTGTTTTAAATATTGACTATTCAGATGAAATTAGAAAATTATGACAGGCTAACAAGAAGATTTTGAAAACAGTAAGGAAGAGGAAGGCATTATGGATAGGACATATTTTGAGAAGAAACTGTACATAACTTAGGATGCTTAAAGGGGAACGAGGAAAGGGTAGAAGAAAGATAGGAATGACAACGGTTGTAAGAAAGAATGAAGTTATTGGCAAATGAAAAGAGAAGCTCAGAATCGAGAAATATGGAAAAAACGTCCAGTTGAAACCTGTTGCAAGACAGATCTACCAAGAAGAAGAATATGGACGATTAAAAACGCATTTCGTAAACAATTTTATAAAAAAACAATGTTAATGGCAAAATACATTTATTTTTTTTACCTTGTTGACATCCTATGAGAAATAAAAAAAATATAAAATCAATAAACTACTTACGCAAATAACCGTCATAGTTTACGCTCATTGGCCTGTTCCGGCATCATCGCTTTCTTGGGCGTCCTATATCTCTTCTGCCCCTCGGTTTGTATCTCCATACTTGAGTAGGAAGTCTACAAAGCGGTATACGCAACAAATGGTCACTCTATCTTTTCCGATACTCCTTTAATGTACCCAATAGTGGCTTATCTTCTTCTATTCTTATCTCCTCATTCCTTATTCGTTCTACTCGAGTACATCCTTTGATCACTCTCAAAAACCTCATTCAGTAGCCTGAATACGTGATTCATCCCAATTCCGCACAATCCACACTACATAAGTAAGAATGGAACGGCCATTGTTTTGTAGAATCATAACTGAGTTTCCTGTCTGACCTCTTTCCCTAACGTCTTGCGTATTAAACCACAGACTCCCCCAAATCGACTCAGATTCTTATCGACATCTGTATATAATATGATAGATCACAATAAAGATAATTAAAAACTTCTATTTGTTCCAAAATCTCCCCTTCCAAAATTATTTCCGACCGCACTGGCCGTTTACCTTTAAAAGCCATAACCTTTGATTTCGCAGGCAAGATTTTCATACCCGATTGCTTACTTGTTTGACATAGGATATAAACTGCAAATTGTCATTTATCAACACTATCATGAATATTTACGGTGTCGTCTGCATACAATAAAGAATTTAAGTAGTACCATCACAAAGCCTAATTTCTGAGTCAACCTGATATTTCCAAGTCTTAGAAATATCATCCACATAAATTATAAAAGTTTTCGGAAATATTTGACAACCTTGTCGGACTACCTTATTGATCTTTAATTTTCCCGTTATTTTATTTTCACCATAAGAAACCATTATAGTTGTTGGGTCAACATACATTCCAGCAATAGCTGCTACAAGATGTCTCGGATACCCATTTCTAAGCATTAAATCCCATAACATGGGCCTCTGAACCTTATCAAAAGTTTTTTCTTAGTCTATAATAGCCATGTGAGTTTCATAGTTATATTCGCGATGATTTTCTATTATTTGGGATAAAACAAAAACTGCATCTACTAGACTGATCTCGGCGAAAACCCATTTGCTCTTCTCCAATCAAATAATCTGTTATTGCTGGCAAGCGCTGATTCAAAATAAAGGCATAACATTTATAAGCGGCATTAAGAAGACTGATCCCTCGGTAATTTCCTGGCTGTGATTTTAGTTCTTTCTTATAAATAGATAATACTTTTGAAGAAGCCCAGGCCTGTGACATTCGGTGTTTCTTTCAACACATATGTAAAGGTGTAATAACCTCAAATGAAAGAACAAGCCACCATATTTTATAATCTCGGCATTAACACCATCTAAACCTGTTGCTTTCCGATTTTTAGACTCTTAGTGGCTTTCTGAAGGTCATCCATGACGATATCGTCAACATGACAGTCGGAGCAGTCAACAGATTCAGAATCAGGGGAAGCTTCGTCATATTATAGACCCATAATGCTTTATCCACTCTTCCTCTGACACACAATCTATTTGCACATGTTCTTTTTGTGTTTGTCCCATCGACCTGTAAGCTAGACCAACCTATCTAGCAACTAAGCAAGAGCTTAGCTAAAGCAAATCTAGATCTAAGCTAGAGCAACAATCTATAAGCTAACTTCTGCCTGCCATACAGATCTGCCTGCCATACAACGTTAGCAATTAATCTTTCCCAAGAGCTTTGAAGAGCCTGCATCGAGTTTAACATAATTCCTTACTCTTTTATAGTCATTCCTATTCTGTTGCGTGGGATTCGTCAAACATTTAATATAAGCATTTTGCTTCCTAGAAATAACATCTTGAATTTCATCATTCCATACTTGTAAACCTTTCTTTTTGTTTCGTCACTTATAACATCCAAGAGCTTCACAGGTAGCTTGTTTTAAAGACTTCTCTATATTTTCCCATTCTCTATCTATATCTTCTTTCGTAGGGACACTTCTCAATACGGATGTTAATCTATCTTGAAACAAAAGTTCCACACCTCCATCACGCAATAAAGATACTTTGAAAGCTTCTTCGCTACTACTCTTTTCCTGTGCGGCAGAACCCGGTGGTTAATCATAACCCGGAGGATGACCATCGAGCACGCAAATCAATCTTCCCTATTACTAAAAAATAATCTGAATTCTCGTCGAAACTTCGAAAAACCCTTACATCACGAAACTGTTTTGTCAGTCTCTGATTGGTAATAGTATAATTTATGATCGATCTATTTCCTCTAGCTGATCACGTAAACTTACGGATATCTCGCTTTCTGAAGAAAGAATTGATGACTCTCAGCTGATTAAAAGTGAAAAAAATCTCCGATTAATTGTAATCTCTCCAAAATTCCAACATAGTCAGTTATAGGACAGTTACCAATTCTGCAATTAAAATCTGCCTTCAGCAAAAGATCATGATTCACACATTAATACCAACAATTACATTCTGCAACTGCACATAAAAATCATCCGTTTCTTCTTGTTTCCTATTAACTCTACTCTCTTCCGGAGCATATACACCAAGAATTGACAAGTAACCTCAATCATGTTTTACTGTCACTGTGATAATTCTATCACCCACAAATTTATAATCTTTAATTCTTGAAGCCCAGTTCCTATCAACATATATGACTACCCACCTGCTAACTCTCTAGTCCTGCCGAATCCCAGTATAGAGAGCATAATGTTATTACCCACATACTGAGTACCTGATAGCTTCTTTTTAGTCTCTGTAACTATCGCAATTTTTATCTTAGCATCATGAAAAACCTTTGCTAATTCCATCTCTTTATAAGACAAACCTCTAACATTCCAAGTTCCCAGCTTTACTGTGTCCATAATCCATTTAAACATTTTTAATTTTGACATTTTCGGTTTACTTTGCCGATTATTCAGATCCTGATCTGAGGCTAATGGATGCTTGTCAGTACTGTAAAGATTCCACTGGCCGCGTTACCGGCGCTGCGTAGAGTGAGACCGGTGGTGCGGCTGCCACCTCTCTGCTTCCAGACTTGCAGGATTTTCATTCAGTTTACTCACGTAGATTCTTCCCCCCTCTCCATTGTTGGGAAATTCTTCCTCTTCCGCTGTATAGGCCTTTGACCTGTTGCCGGTTTTTCCGCTCCGGTTTTCTATCACCCTGTACCCAACATATCTGGTGAGTATTCACCTATCCGCTACCTGAGGAGGCGCCCGATGGGAGACCGCAAAACTCCGCACTGAGTCGTGATCTATTAATATTAAAAACTAGCTATTTGGTAATCAACGTGACTAATCATAAAAATACTAGCTAAATTATCGTCTATAAGTCCCTCCAACATTTGAGGTTGTTTTTTTTATAGATAGGCAATTTACATTTATAATTGACCATTTTTGTTTCTTATAGTGTGAAACATTATACTGCAACACTAATGCGTTGCAATCTGTTTTGAACTAGCGAAAAATAAGCAACCCCCACCAACGATCCAATGAGATGAGAATGATATATGACAAGTAAGTAAATGTGTTGACTCAGGCCGGCCATTACTGATACGTGTGGTTAATTGAACCCCAACCATAAAAGTACACTGGTATTCAATGTCTATTATCAAATCCATATAAAAGCAACTAACATTTACTGGCATTTGAACCTCAGAACCTTCGAATTCGAAAACCAACCTGTTAAACAATTGATTTGCGACGACGAGTTAACCACTATACTAAGTATGGTCTAATTAGATTAAGCGGGCTAATTGATAAATTTGAAGAAAAAATATTGTATCACAAATAAGAATTAGTTCTCTCAAAAATGTTGCCAGAATAAAAGATATTAAATTTTAAGAAAGCTACATCTGTTCATATAACATAAATATGATTACGTATATATATATATATATATATATATATATATATGGAGAGAGACAGCTTACTGAGGGAAGACAATGCATAACATTAGACATTTAATTTCTTTAAAAGTTACATTGTTTTTGTTGTATTACAATGTCTGTCTTTCTTATGAATGTGACACATGCATAAAATTCGATGTACAAAAGATAACAGTGAACAGTAATGAAATTAATTATACAACCAGCACCTTATTGAGCAGAATGAAGGTTTCGCCTGTAGGACAGAATATCACCTACACTTCCCGAAGGAATCTGGAAACCATTTCACTCCTTATATTTCCTTGTTAGCCTGGCATGGGGTGCACTGTATTTTTAACAATTATTTTCATGAAAGAGTTTTCCGTTTGGTAGTGTATTTGGTAAGTATTCGGTTATAACACCCCTCAGGTATACCAAGAGAGATTAATGTTGGAATAAATTTAAATATTCTACCAAAATCTTTTAAAATTTTTCTATTTTATCTACTAAAAGTTCATATGATTTTACTTACTAATTTTATTTTATTTATTTATTAAGAGTTTATCATTACAAATGAACACCAAAACGTGTCAAAAAAAAACGTAATTTAAAAAATCAGCTTTCTTTTCATTGATATTGAAAAAAATAATATTTCAGAATAAAATTTATTTTTCATTAGTTTAGGAAATTTATTTCGAGGAGTAACAATTACCATGAATAACACAATAAAATTGAAATTATTAAATTTTATGACGTGAACATTTTTTCATAATCTAAAAAAAAAATAAAAATAAATTCAAATCAAAGCCAATTTTTAGTTTTTAGTTGGATAAAAACGTTTCACAAATGTTGTGTAAGAATGAAAAAAAATGTTCGAGATACAAAGAGTTCTTTTTGATGACTCTCTAGAGTACTAGTTCATATTAAGATTATGATTAAGATAATTATGATGATGATTAAGATTATGAATGAAGATATCATTACATGATTCAGAGAAAATTGCTAAAATTTAAATCTATCGATCATCAAAGTAAATTCAAAGAATTACAATGGGGGAAATTCAGGGACCAAATTTTACCAAGTTTTAACGAGAGACAAATTCTGAGTCCACGTTGTAAGCAGTTTTGCAACGTTTATATATTCAGCTAAAAAAGAAATAAAAAGGTTTACCGATCATGGTGCTGATGGATTTTAAAAAAACAAATAAGTGTAACTAAAAATATAATCTCATTTGGTTTTAAGTTCTTACTATCCTATTTAATGAATATTTTTAAAATGCGTATGTATTCTTGTGCACTATCGACTAAACCTCCACCCCTGGCGACCCCACCTCATGGTAAACCGCTAATAAAGCATTACTTCTGGAGGGGGTAAGCACCCACACATACATTCGGTCTCCAGAAGCAAATATCATCCTCACCAGACCACTACAAGCACACACTGCACAACACAAGCTGAAAGCTGCGCCAACTTAGATATTGTTACGGTAAAAGTTACAGATACATCAGAAAACAAAAAAATGAAAATACTATTCAGGAGCAGAACTTCAAACATGATAAAAAATTCGAGAACAAAAATGTTTATTTATCCGAACAATCATTAAGAAGATACATGGCTCTTGTATCGGTGTAAATGTAAGAATAATAAACAAATTATTCTATTCAAATATTTACTAATATGGTTGAGAAATCAAAGTTTAAATTTTAATTGACACAAATTCTACTATTAAAATTTAGGTAAGGACATTTTTTTTTCATATTTGTGTACTCGCCCACTGGGCTGGTCTAGTGATAATAAAATTCTTCGTCACAAATCGTTTGTTTAACGGGTGATTTTCGATCGAAGGATGTGAGGTTCAAAATCTAGTAAAAGTTAGTTAATTTTATACATATTAGACATTGGATACCGGTGTACTTTGGTGGTTGAAGTTCAATTAACCACATATTTCAGGAATGTTCGGCCTGAGTCTGAAAAAGACTACACTTCATTTACATGTCATATGTATCATTCTCTTCTCATTGGGCCATTGGGGGTGGTTGCTTACTGTTCACTATTTGAACAGATTACAACGTACACATTATTAGGAATAATAATAATCTGTGCACTCGAAATCAGTTAAATCAACCAACTTCATTGTCAAAAAAACACGAACAATATTTAAAATGTTATGGAAGTAGAATGGTTTTTAAAGTTATTTGACAAGTTGCTGTTAGCAATTTTGTAATTTTCAACGAACGAACAGTTAGTTCATTTTTGAACTCAGTATGTATGTATGTATGTATGTGTGTGTGTGTGTGTGTGTGTGTGTGTGTGTGTGTGTGTGAACACATTTACCTCGATTTTGATTTTCGGATTTTGATTCGGATTAAGTATTAGTTAGGGAATTACAAAACTATACGAATAGTCGCAATCTGCCGTTGGATAACTTTAAAATCGCCGCCAATATTAAAATGTTGTAATAATCATTACGCAATAATAGTGTAAACTATCAAGTTGGTTCAACCCAATAATATAAGGTTGGTTAAATGTATAAAATATATAAATATTAATCTTTTAAATCAAATGTAAAACCTCAGAATGACGGAAAAATTAACTTTTTAATAATTGAAAAAAAGATATGAAATAAACCGTCAAAACCCGAGATAAATGAATTGTACTAGTATTAACATAGCGTAAATAGAAGTTAGAGATAATAACTTACTTAGAAATGAATTAATAATGAGATATCTGTTATAATAATAATAATAATAATTGTTTTTTTTTTTTAATTTTTATTTTATAATTGTGGAACAGAACAGTTACAAAACCTTTGTATGCCGCACAATATCACATAAAGTCACAAAAGAACAGCCACAAGTCAACAACCCACATATAAATTAAAAATATACAATATTCAAAACACAATAATAATAATAATAATAACAATTATGCAGTTAAATACAAAAAATAATTAGAACTTTAAAAACGGTAGCTACGGAGTGATAATAAAAACACATAGATGAAAACATACAAAAACAAAAAGACAACATTACTAATACATTCCAAATAAAACAAGTTATAAGCAATAATCCTTAAAAAAACAACAATAATTTTAAAATCATGAAAGTGAGCATCACACCAAGGACAATGATCCATCGCCACGTAACCCTCTCAAATTTTTAACGAAGGCTGCCTCATCTTCCCAAAAGCTTTGCTTATCCTGGAACTCCACTGCAACACTGGTACACCGCTCAATCGGAGACACGGTGGAACCAACCGGCGTCACTTGCGTCAATTGCCTAAAAGACCTCGCTGACCTGGCCTGGTTCCGCAAGACAACATGATAACGCGTCAGAAGTCTGTTGTGCAGAGCTTTATAAAAGAAAACCAAGTCAAAGTACGTTCTTCTATCAGATAACCTGGAAAGACCTATTGCCTCAACATATCCTCTCTACTAGCACCAACAAAACAATCTCCAAACTTAAAACGCATCCAGTTCAAGAACCTATCCTGAACACCCTCAACCAGATCAGAGGCAAAACGTCGTGTACTATTCCACACCACGCTCGAGTACTCCAAGCGACTCCTCACCAAAGACTTGTACAGCAGGTTACAAGTGGAAATATTGCTAAAACGTCCACAAATCCAAAGGACAAGACCAAGGTCCCGGCGTGCTTTACCGACAATCCGAGCAACATATTCGTGAAAATACAACTTCGTATCAAATAAAACCCCGAGGTCCTCAACCAATGTCTCAGTGACAATAACGTTCGTACCAATACTATAGCTGAAAACAGAGCTCGACGTCTTACAAGACAAAGTCAAATGTTTGGTCTTCCGAAAATTCAAGGGCATACAATTGCGGTCAGCCCACTCAACAACCTTGTTAATATTCAATTGTAGCAACAGGTGATCCATACTATTTCTGATCGGACAATATATTTTGACGTCATCCGCAAACATCTGAAAATTGCACGTCAAAAGATGCCCGATATCATTTATAAAAATAATAAAAAGAAGGGGACCCAAAACAGAGCCTTGCGGCACTCCAGACTTAGCCAGGAAGGATTCCTCAGACATCTGTCCACCAAAACGAACCGAAAAACGCCTGTCACGAAGATAAGAGGATAGGCAATCATTAAAACGATCGCTGAAGCCGAAGCCCTTGGTCTTTGTTAACAACAAATGATGGGGTATCTTGTCAAAAGCTTTGGTAAAATAAAAATATATCACATCTACTTGACCCCTATGCTCAATTGCATTAACTGAATCCTGCAAAAAGGCGGCCAAATTAGAAGCTGGTGAACGACCTTTAATAAATCCATGCTGAAATGACGACAACATCGGGAGAACATGGTCATAAACATGTCTAAATAGAATCCTCTCGAAAACTTTGGAAAAAGTACCGATGATAGAAATAGGCCTGAAATTATCCAGGGAAGGGACACCAGGCTTAGGTATAGGAGTAACAACTGCGTGTTTCCATAGGGACGGAAAAGAAGAAGACGACAAGCTCCAATTAAACAGGGAAGCAAGGATAGCAGAAACAATCTCATTCAAACCTTTGATAACAAACGCAGGAATCCGATCCAAGCCGACCGCCGATCTAGCGTTAAGAATTCCTATAGCACCGGATACGTCAGAAGATGAAACCATCGGAATGTCATGAATCCGATGGTTGTTGATACAGGCGCCACCAGACGTAGACTGCGTAGGAAAGTCCTGGTATACTGATTGAACATATTCACCAAAATACTGACAACTCAACCAAGGATCAGAAATAGTCCGCCCATCGACAATAGGGGCTGGAGTCCTTACATAGTTAGACTTCTGTCGAGAAATATATTTCCAAAAATTCCTAGGATTAGAACAAAGGTCAGATTCACACGTCCGAGCCCAAACCACTCTGGCATCCGCTATCGCATACTTAACATCTCTACGCAGCCGAGAAAATAAGAAATAATCATCCGACAGACCAGAAGATTTAAACCTGCGATGAGCAGCCTTCTTCCTCTTGAGAAGATTAACAATGTTCCTATTGAACCAAGGTGGAAATTTGGTTGACTTAGGACGAAATGCAGGAACATGTTTATCAATCGCTGCAGTAATTATTTTCTGAAAACCCATAACAGATTCCTCCAAATCGACGGTCAAGAGAACATTACACCAATCAGCAAACCTCACATCGTCATACAACGCACGATAGTCACCACGATCATAGCGTAAATCCAGGCCCGTTTCCGCCACATCAACGGTTGCGACTTCAAGGAACCCAATTTCAAACGGAGGATGGAACTTATAAGGGCAAACAAGAGCCTCAGCAGCTCTAGTGAAAATCCTGCAGTTAGTCAAAATTAAATCCAAACCATTATTACAGAAGGAAGGATCCGTTGATTCATGTGTAAAATCGTCCAAGTTCATCATGTCAACAAAATCAAAAACCGATCGTGCTTTATATTTAGCATAAAACCCAATATTTGCAGGAAGACTTCTAGTAGACCAGCACACTCCAGATACATTAAAATCGCCTACAATACAAATATCAAAACTTAAAATATCTACGTGCCTATACAGAAAATCAAAATATTGGTCGAGGAGAATTGAAGCTAAAAACGGAGCAACATACATAACACAAACCAACAAATTCCTCATGCCTGGTCGAATTAGCTCAACCCATACAGCCTCAGGAAACGTCTCGAGGTCCTTCCTCCTCGTACACCTAATGCTTGATTTTACAAGAATAGCTGAACCACCACCACGCTGAAGTAAAGAAGCAGCATAATCCCGGTCAGCCCGAAAAACATGGTAACAGTCTGGAAACAGATTGACATCACAGTGCTCATCGCTAAGCCAAGTCTCAGTCAAGGCAACCACGTCGAAGTGAAAATCAATCAAGGACGCGAAAATTTCATCCTGCTTAGTCCTCAAACCACGAACATTCTGGTAGATCATCCTCAATTTACCCATCGCTACCGAACTGCAATCCATCCTCCCGTGAACCTTTTTCTACAAACACTGCATCAGGCCTCAACGGACCATAAAATGGAGCCAACAGCGTACCAACAGGCCAGATCTCAGGACGAACTAAGCTGTCAAAATCCGAAGCACAAATCTCAATTCGAAACGAGCCGTATGACTCGTACCTAGTCTTCAGACGAATACACTGAAGATGTTGAAAGTTGTGTCCCCGAAGCAACTTGGTGATATCACCAACCCCGGTTGAAGAGTTAAACCTCGAAACAAAAAGAGCTTTAGTCCTGGGCTTAACCAAATCACAGCATACGTCGCCTTTCCCAAAAACAGCATTTCGAGACCTCACCCCTTTCTTAGGGTTAGACGGAGCAATGGAACCCTCAAGAAAAGACTCCACTTTGGGGCCTTTACGCTTCTCAGAGCCAACAACAGTCCAAACAGATTTCTTAGCTACATCATGGGAGGCTGCAGTCAAAACATCATTCACAGGGTTAGCGGATTTATTTACAGCGTCAACTGTAGCAGAAGTAAGTCCCTCAGCATTTTTGTAACCCACATGCGAAGCGTTTCCGGATGACCCCACTGCATCCTGAATACACCCAGCATCAAAACTCCGCACTCGTGTCATGTTGCCATTCCTCTTAGCCGCATTAAATACAGAATAATAATAATAATAATAATAATAATAATTAGTTCGATAAAGTCCTATTAGACCTTTCATTGATAACTGATTTAATATGAAAATGGTGGGAGATATAAATTAATAATTTTTTTTTTTAATTCAGTAACCAAATCAGATATGGCAAGTAGACATGAGTCATAATCACTCGGGTAAACGACACAGCCATTGTCAAGAAAAAAAAAGCATCCAATGCCAGACTTACTACAGGAAGTGAGGAACAAAGTAGTTTCTTGTTGCCTTTTAATCAGTAAGTTAAATACACTATTAATCATCGTACGGCAAGCCAACTTAAACGCAGGTAATAATCAGCCGAACATGTAACACCTGTTACTTGTCTGTTCAACTGTGAAAGTGTGACAATCCATTATGCATAATGGATATATATATATATATATATATATATATAAAACATTTTACTCAACTAGTATAAGGAGTAGATCGTAATTTTACTATTGTTGAATAAACTTATTGCCAGAAGGCTCAAATAAGGTTACAAGTATCAAATTAATCTGGATATATGATACTGTAAGATAAAGTAGCAAGCATGGTTTTTTTTTTATTAGATAATAACACCCACAGAATAAATCTGCTTTTATTTCAATGATGTTTCCTCCCACTCTAGTGGTGTACATAGGCTCCATTTGTTTAATTTTTATCATATCCCAAAGGAGTTTTATTTTTGATCCAGTTAAGATACTAACGTTACATGCACATATCTTGTTAAAAACTATAAATTGTTCGTCAAAAATATTAAAATAAATTTAAAAATTCTGTCGATAATTAAAATTTATTACAAATAAAGAGCTATTTTAAATAGAAAATTAGTAAGTAAATTAGAATACATTATTATGTTCAATAATTACTAACAAAAATTTTACTTAAAATTTAAACTTAGTGACGTTTTATATTATTAAACAATTATCAGTATTAGAAAGAGAGGAAAACAGTAAATAAAAATTAAAAAGATGAAGTAATAATAATAATAATAATAAGTATTAATTGAAAAATAAAGTGGACTTTTTTTCTATTTAGCCTCCGGTAATCAGCGTCAGGTATTACTTAAGAAGATGAATGAGGATATGTATGAATGTAAAAGTGCAGTCTTTTAGAGTCTCAGGTCGACGATTTCTCAGATGTGTGGTTAATTGAAACTCAACCACTAAAGAACACCGGTATCCACGATATTGTATTCAAATCCGTAAAAAAGTAACTGTCTTTACTAGGATTTGAACGTTGGAACTCTCGATTTCAGCTGATTTGCAAAGGCGGGTTCATCAGTAAACCAACCCGGTGGGTAAATAAAAAGGACTTAAAACATAATATGCTTTTTAAATAAGATTAAAAAATAAACGTATTGAGTTTAGACAACTGATGTTTTAGTTAATACCAATAAAAAACAAAATTTAGTGTGTAAATACTTATACTATTTAAACTTCAAATTCGATTCCCTACTACGCTTCATGCAGGTTGGATATATAAAACTTATCTTAGGAAAGATAAATATTTAATGAAACCAAATATATGGTTTAAAATTAACCTTAAACCAATCAATCAAAGAGATATCTTCATCTGTGAAAAAATTTAATAGAAGCGTTAATCGTCTGATCGAAAATTTTCAGAAAAGACTTTTAATAAATTTAAAATTGAAAAAGGTTCTTTCTTGGTTATAAATTTCCTACAGTTTTTCAGCGATGGAATTTCTGTATAATTAATGGTAAAGTAATATTTTTAACTATCTAATTCGTGTGTATTACATACTTTTTAAATCTATACTCTCTAATAAAATAATTCTCTCATCAGTTTCCTGGCAATATTAAGCCACGCACAAATTCTTTTCCTTCTTTTATTTTAGTTTCAATCATTTGTTTAATCGTTCTATGTATTCTTAATTGCAATTATTGTATTTAAAAATCAATTTATAAAGCTCAATATGTCTTTCTACGGTTTTAATTTACTTTATTTACAGTTTTTGATAACAAGAAGTCAATTTCCTACACGTAGCCACATTAACGTTTACATTAAATGTAACAGTAGCATTAAAGTTGACATTATTTGAAAAATCTAGAAAAAAAAGAAAAAAATTAGCAAAAACCTCTAAATTGAGGTCAATATGCAATTTGTATTCATCCTTTCTCCTATTCTTCTTTTTTAATATTTAATTTGCTGTATATGTTTAATTTTCTTTATGCTGGCAGAGATCTTTTTAGTAAAAACCATTGACTACTGTTTAATAAAACAATATTTTTCAAATAAATTCAATATAAAGCGGTCTCGATTTTTCTGTAAGCTACTGAATTAAAAGAGGAAGCATTGCATGAAAAGAAATATTAGTGATTTACTCTTAATACAAAAGTGTGGCTCTTATTCGATACAAAACAAAAGTATTTTTACAAATGATTTTTATATTAAAAAAATTTTAATTTCTGTTTAATTTTAGTTTCATATATAATTTAATTTGTTCGCTTATTTCATTAAAAAAAAATTTATAAAATGAAAATTATAAAAAGACTATCATTGTTTGCTTGTCACTCGCTTGTAATATAGTGACAGATTATACATGACTGAATAAGTTCTTCTTGTAAGCATCTAGTCATTTAATAATAACTACATGATCTCATGATTGTGAGACATAAGTCAATCATAAGAAATGTTAAAACCGTACTGAAATCAGGATTACTAGGCAAATATGGCGTATAGTGAATTTCCGTTGCCCTTTTTACTAAACCAATTTTTTTTTTTTTCAGTCATTTGACTGGTTTGATGCAGCTCTCCAAGATTCCCATCTACTGCCATTCGTTTGATTTCAGTATACCTCCTACATCCTACATTCCTAACAATTTGTTTTACGTATTCCAAACATTGCCTGCCTGCTCCAATTTTTCCCATATAACTGTCCCTTCAATATCAAAGCGACTATTCCAGGATTAGTCGCTTTGATATGCTGTTATATCTCAGCTTATATCCAACTCACCGAAATGTGATTAATATTTAACTCTACCAGTGTCACCTTCATTTTTTTTACTATGGGACTGATTCTATAATAAACTTCGTAATTTTTGGTCAAAGAAACTTTGTGAAGTATCAGTTTACTTCAGATGATTTATATACAATGTAGCCTTAAAAACTCATGGTTGCCTATAAACTTGAGGTCTGTCCGACTTTGTGATGTAATTTTGAATGTACTAGTTCACGTTGGTACGGCTAGTATCACAGTCTTGGCTGGAGCCTTACGCTGCTCGTCCAGTGGAAGAGATTACGAGCGGTTAAAGCTCACGCGAGTACGTACGCAGAGCGAATTTGATCCCAATCCTAGGAGTGCTACGTAACAGCGTCCATTGCAAGCGACCTTGAGCGGCCGACTAGTACCACAAATGGTTACAACAGGTTACAAGCGACAAATCCCCTCGAATTGGGATTTGCCTCTCGCAGTCAACCTAAAATTGATCATTACTCAAGAACCACTAAACCAATCTTCATTAAATTTTCATTTGCACAACTTCAGTTTTACTATTAGAGTATATCAAAATTTCAATAAAATTGATCTACTACTTATGAAGATTTTCAATCGTGTCTTAAAATGTTATACATAGGCCTATAAATATATGATGAGACTCCAATTTAAGGAATGGTATTTTTGTACTCCTTATATCTCAAAATGTAAAGAAAATTTGTTTTCACTACTCTCTTCCACCATGTGACCGAAGGTAATACCGTAATTTTCTTCGAAAAGTCGGTAAAAAAATCATACAGTCACCGATAAATACTATGTAAGCTTCATACAAACGCCAACTGACAGTCGCGTGAACTAGCCTATGAAAGACGACCCCCAGTCACTCATAGTCATTCGAATCAAAGCCGGGTGTAGTCGTGTTATCATGTAGTCGCTCTTAGTCTCTTCCAGTGGAGGAGCAGTCTTACAAATACCCATTAAAAGGAGCGTCGATTGAGTGATTTAGTCTGCAACAGTACATGTAGTGTAACCTTTGGCATTTGTGTTAATTCTATTTCAGATCAGAACGCATACAGCAAAACGTCTGCATTAAATTTTGCCAAAAAATTGAACATTCTTGTTCAGAAACCGTCGCTAAGATACGTGAAGTATTTGCCGATGAATCTATATGTGATAACACTCGTATAACATCAAATAAACTATAATAAACTATATTATAAGCATCCCATGCTAGCCTTATTAGGAAAAAAATATAAAAAACTGAATACCTATTGCCTTTTTTTCTAGGCAAATATAAGCTATCAGAACTGGAAGCCCATTAAAATGAAACTGATTTAATCTCTACAAGTGACATCTCCAAATGATTCACAACAGGAAGAGGGTATCGTGAGCCCAATATCTTTCTGAGAAAGCAATTCTGATTAGTGGTTATTGTATCTCATTCTCATTACACGGATCATAGCTGCATGATATTGTTATACTTTTAAGAAAAAAATAATTTACCGACTAGCTAAATTAACGTTTTCACAATTCCGTATAACAAATATTGTAAATAACGAAGACAAATAATTAAAAACTAATCTTTCTAACTCCGTTGTTTAATAAAATTTAGAATTTTTTATTGTTTTAAATTTAACCACGAAAAAGATTTGAGGATGTGGCCTAAAATTAAGAAAAACTTTACAATAAATTAGCGTTCATTCATTGATAATAATAAATGGACTTTTATAAAAGTTTTCTTCTAAATTTGATTCTATTCATAATGAAATATTGTAGAAATTATCAATTAAAACTTGTACTGTTCTAACCGAAGGGTACTTAAGTTTTTATTTTACAATAATTTAGAATTTATACATAAAATAATTTTATATTATAAAGGTAAAAACACTAAGGAATTTAAAATTAATTTAATTTTGTAATTAGAGGATTGAGAAAGAGACCTTATTCGTACAATATTTAATTGAACTTTTTATTTTTATTACTACTTAAACCACGGGTTTTAAGAATAGTTATTATATTAATTAAAAGTGTAACGGTAAATAGATTTCACAACTTTATTTTCTATTCGTATTAAATCAGGAATTAATATTTAAAATTTCTTATTTGGAAAATATTCATTTCACGTTGGTTTATTTGCGTAGCTTGAAATATATATAATTTTCAAGTTACGTGAACTAAAATAAAAAAAAATTTAGTGCAAATAAAAATTCTATAAAATAAGAGAGCTCCGTAGGCATAAAACAAAGAGTTGTAAATAACTAACTGTATTCGTTATAAACCTATAACAAAAAAAAACTTAATGTGCAATAGTAATAAAAATACAACAATCTTCTAGTTGTAGTGTGTAGTTATAACTATTTCTATGCTTCAAGCAACTAATATTATCATATCAATTCTCTGGTCAATTTTCACTGGTCTTTATAATACGATACAAAGTCAATTAGGAACAACTATGCCTTTAGAATGAAACCGATATTAAGTAAATTCTACTTTTATAAAATTTCATTTTTACAACTTTATTTAACCATACTTAACAATTAGACATAAAATAATAAATATTATTCATATTAATTAACACTAGTTATAAAAAAATTGTTTATATTAAATTATTTTAAATAACGAACAGTTTGGTACTGGAGAAATATCATTTAAACATAAAAATTTTATCGGCAAAAATGTTTTGTTAAATGTTAATAAAGTATGGGAAAGTTTAAATAACTTTTCAACAGTTAACTAGAAAAATGAAATTTTAGCAAATATCGTTACGCCAAAACGATAATTTTTTTGGTATGAGACCACCGCTCTCAAAGCTCTCAGGCTCCCCTGACATTCCCCTGAGAATTGATCCCCTGGGGATCAATTCAAAAATTTAATTAATATAAACGGGATTTTGATCATTTTAAAAGGGTCCGAAAAAAAATTTAAATAAAAAACTTTGACTTACGATAACTCTATAACAAAAATTCTGGATTATCTAATATTTTAACAAAATTAAAAGTTAATTAATAATTTTTTTTTTAATTTTTTAATTAATAAGTAATAATAACAATTTATTTATTTCTCAAACATGGTACCACTGGTATGTCAAATAAATAAATTGACAATTAATATAATCCACTTTACCAGCACGTTGATACGTTCTCTAGATCTTTCGGCTTACTTGAAAGCCATCATCAGGAGTTTAAATTAACGCATTTTGAAAAGAAGTCAAAAGTTTAAATAGTTTTTAAATTTTAACTATGATTTTTTAAAGTTTTGACTTTAAATGCATTAATTTGAACTTAAAATAATGGTTCCCAAGTAAGCCGAAAGATCTAGAGTACATTTCAACGTGCTGCTAAAGTGAATTATATTAATTGTTAATTTATTTATTTAATAATTTATTATTTCAAAATTAATAATTAATAAATTATTTATTATTAACTGTTTAAAAGTGGCCTCATACAGAAGTATAGATTGTTTTGAGGTTAGAGTATTTGTACATTTCATTTTTCTACAAGAATGTTGAAAAAAAGTACTAACTGTATGGTTGAAAAACTAATTAAAGGTTCGCGTAGTTTATTAACCTTTTGTACATATTTTACTGTAACATTAATTGAAGCATAAATAACTGAAATAAATATAAATTGCCTGAAGAGTTTGATATTAATATTTATTTTATTATGGTCATTACATAATATGTAAAGTTTGCTTAAAAATATAGCAAAAAAAACTTAAATATAAAATAAAAAATAAAACCAACTTTTAAAAAAGCGCTAAATTAAAATCAAACTATTAAGAATTTACTTTTCTGAAGTAATATTAAAAAAAAATAAATAAATAAATTTGAAGAACTGCAAAATATAGTTTTTATTTTTCGATTGGGTAATTTCTTTAAATTCACTTTAAATTTTATTTTTAGTAAAATTATAGATAGCCTATGAAAATCGCAGCATTAATGAATAGACACTGTTCATAAAATTTATATTTTTATCATAAAAGGCACACAATAAAATTGTGGTTTTATCGTAAAACCACAAAACATGCGTCTTGATAAATATATGAAAAGTAAGATCGAAAAATTACTTATCATGGCTACAAAGCGATAGTTAAACTTCTCTGAATGCAGGATTTTATTTATTTTTCGTCCAAACATTTTAAAATTATTTTCCATAATATTCTTTGAGAAAGTAGTTTATTAAATACTATAAATACTTCAGGCTATATATCATTAAGCTATTACAATCGATTACATCTAAGGATTGTTCACAGGTGAAAGTATGAAAAATTTCTTCAAATAATTTACTACTAACAAACTTAAAAATCTTCCCCTGAAGATATTTATAAAAACCCCACAATAAAACTTGATTGTTATTTTTTTAAAATAACAATCCAATGTCAAGTGGTCCATTTGCGTATAAGTGTCTAATTCCCTTTTCTAAACTTGTAAAAATTTAAAAAATATTTATTTATTATTTAAAAACATTTCATTTCAACAAAATATGGCCGAAAAAAAAAATATTTTTCAGTTCAGCACTAAGCGATTACCTAAAACATTTTCCTCTGACATTTTTGGCTAAAGTGATTTCCACCGGTCGATCGGGATATATATAGTTTTCGGTTCAGCACTAAGCGATTACCTAAAACACTTTCCTCTGACATTTTTGTCTAAAGTGATTTCCACCGGTCGATCGGGACATTTTTTCAGTTTTCACCTTCGAAAACCTGATTCATGTTACTGTTTTGTTAAAAACAATAGTTTTTATTGGTTACAGCGGCCTACAAAGTTACAAAATTAACAGGCGATTTTTCCCGAAAAGTCACCTGTTTTATGTCTAATGCTCGTGGCCTAATAGTATCAATATAATATAAAAGTAGTGGATCATGTAAAATAAAAACTAAAAAATAAATGTTACCATCATACAATGTGTAATTTTGGGTAAACTATTTATTGAATTATTATCTCATTAAAGTGGTTTGTGAAAAACCAAAATCTAAATTAATCAAGAGGAATTAATTATATTTTTTTTAAATTACAATATTGAATATTTTGAATAAATAAAAAAAATATTTGTGTGTGTTACTCTCTTTAAAGGTTTATTAGGTTTCTTAAAGAAAATCTAAATATATCGATCATTAAAAAAAAAGAAGATTAATAATATTAAGTTTCAAAGGTTTTGAATGTTTTAGCAAATATATTAAATCTAATTTAGAACTGAATATTTTTTTTTCTACTAGAAAACTGAAATTTTTAGTTTCATCATAATAGAAAGAATATAAATTATGAAATAGTATAATATATAATTTGTATAAAGTTAAAAAAACACAAAAAATAAAAAATAAACCAAGGGTTGTATTAAGAGAGAATAGCTGGAATAAAAATGTATCATAATTATTATGATTGAGGCCTATATATATAGATATATAAAGCTATATATCAATAGAATACTGTATATATAATCATAAATAAATTATACAGTTTTACAGTTGTCTGTGAATGATAAAAATTATTAGCGGTCAAGGGAAAGGTGTAACCTTGTCTTTCATGACACACATTTATACTTCAACCGGCCAAACTTAGTAATTTTATTTTTTATTCAATAATAATTTTCCACATGCATACCAATAAGTGTCAAATAAACCAAATCAATTAGGAATTATAAAGCACGGATTTAAACTAGTAATGTGCTCATAAATTTTTTTATGTTTTTTTTTTAATTGAATTATATATACATCTGGATAATTTAATCAGCGATTTAGATTATTATAAAATAATTTTACTTCGCTTGTATGATGCTAATGTATATTTAATTTTAATTTAATCTAAATAACTTTCAGTTTTACAAAAAAAAAGCAAAATTACTATTTATTTTCTATAAATCATTCTGGGAAAACGTATTAAACTACATTAATAAAAAAATCCTATAATAGTTTAATGTAGCCTCCTTCAAATATAATGCGTCATTGATAATAATTAATGTTTTAAAACTTAATATTATAAATTTTATATTGCATACAATTACCAATATTATATTTTACTATATATTATTATTTGTTATAAATTACATGCATTCAAGTAATTATAGCAAAGAAGTTGTTTAAAACAGTAATGAAATTATTACAAACATGTTGACTCATTCTGTATATCAATGGTGACCGGATGCAGGTCTAAATTTTGTTGTTACGTGTAACACATTTTGAACGGTATGAGTTTAGCATTGTATTGACTCGTTACATAATCGATGGTTGAAGCATTTAAAATCGTTGATATTACAATTGGATTAGGCGCGGGGTTCACGCTTCCGCGGATTCGGTTAGCTAGCTCAGAGGGTTATATTGTAGGAAAAGAAGAGTGAAGACGTCCGAAAGAAGCCTAAAGCGAAGGCATTGGCTGAGATAATAATTTTTACTGATTTAAATGTCTGCCGAGATATTTGCATCGGTGGCATTCCGACTGAGGTCTCGCTGATGACTGAGATATAATCAGTTAGAGGGTCTAAAGACGACCTCCGGTAAAACACCTCAGGGCTCGGAACGGCGGAGGTGGTGTGGCTACCGGAATCGTCACAAGGTGGGTGTCTTCTCCTACGGGGTTGGGATGTATCTTAATGGAGGTCTCTAACTAAAGGAAATCCCTCTATAGTTAACAACTATAGTTGTAAATAGGGAGCAGCAATCCCATTGTTGACAGTCTATGACAGTCAAATATGGAAATTCTATTAAGGAAAAATTCGCCGTCAAGCAAAGACTTAAAAAGATTGCACTCGGTTTCGGCGGGCATTTACTTAAGAGATACGGATGAGTCGGAGCATCTGAACAAACCGAAAAAATTGAAACCACGACAAATACACTACCTAGAAACCTATAACTTTAATTTTTTTATAAAAGTTAGGAAACTCATAATACTTACAGAAACATTAGCAAAACACAACATATTAATAGCACGACTACATGAAATGATAAACACTTCCCCGGAATCATTCGAATTATAAGGATTCAGAATATATAACGGATTTCCTGGTTATGAAAAAATGCTTTATCTTTGGGACCGGATTCATAGTAAGCAACAAAATCCTATACTCTGTTATCGGCTTCAAAGCAATATCCCCCAAAATAGCCACACTCACAATAAATCATCTAACAAAATATACACAATAATAAATGGACACACACCTACTAACGACAAAAACAACAAAGCAAAACCAAGACAAGAAGTGAACGAATCTTGGGAACTACTAGACCAAACAACTACCAACATCAACAAGATACTGATAGTAGATATCAATTCCCAACTAGGCAGAGAAAAGAAATACAGTGGTGGATGTGGTAGGAGAACATACAGCACATAAATGTACAAATAAAAATGGAATGAAATTAATAGAATTAATTGTTACTGCAGAAACCGTGGAATGATATCTAAATTTACATACTTCTTACGAAAAACCTGTAAATTCAAAACCTGGAAATACCCTGACTGGAAAAAAGGAGAATGGCAACTAGCCCACGTATGCATGGACAAGAGCATCCATAAACAGATACAGAACGTCAGAGTGCTAAAAGGCGAAAACACAGGGTCAGATCACTACGAGGTCAAAATAAAAATGATTTTCTCCCTACAAAAGAAAATACCAAAAATCACTAAAAACAAAAAGGAACACAATACAGACAATCTAATAAATAACTAAAACTACCAAGAAGCAACCAAAAATATTAACGAAAAATAATTAAATAAACTAACAACAACAAAACTAAAAGATTCAGCAAAGCACACTGCTCCAATCCAACAAGAGCCAAGAGTACCGATGGTGGAATAAAGATTGTGATATCGCAGTAGAAAAAAAAAACACCAAAGTTGGATCAAACACCAATGTAACCAATCAGAGGAGTCTCACTTGAATCTAACAAAACAAAGAAAAGAAACCGACTAAACAATAAGATACATCAAAAGACAATTCCAAAAAGACCTACTAAAACAAATCGAAATTGAAAGCGATAAAAATAATACAAGGGAAAATTATAGAATGTTTAAAATACAAGAAAAAAAATATGAACCACCAAATCTAATCCTAAAATATGAAGATAATAAACCCTCAGACGATAATAAACAAAACGCAGAAATATTCGCTAAATCGTTCAAAAAACTACTAAATTGTAAAGAACCCAAAGAGCTCTTCCAGACTGACACAAACACTTATCAAATCAAACCAAAACCAAATAGACCCACCTACACTAAAAGAACTAAATCAAGCATTAAAAGAAATGAAAAATCACAAAGCAACCGGGGAAGACCAGAGAGTGGTAGAAATACTCCAGACTTTGGAAATACTCCTCAAAGGAGACTGGATGTACACAAAATGAAACAAAGACAACTAATACGAGTAATATCATTCATAGATTTCCTAAAAGCCTACGACAGTATTCATAGACCATCAATACTGAAAAGACTAAGAAATCTACGATTACACCCAAAACTAGTAATAATGATAAATTAACGTTAACATTAATTCTAAACTAATGTTAATTGATACATACTCCAAAATAAAATTAGAGGAGAAATATCAGAACCATTCCTAATCAAAACAGGTTTAAGAGATGGACTATCCCACTGCTCTTCAACTGCGCCTTAGAATATGTAATGAGAGAATGGTACAAAAAGACCCACCACACGTAACAATTTAAGCAAGGAAATATGTAAAACATATCAAAGTAAACTGTCTGAATTTGCAGATGACCTAGCGTTTCTAGCCAATAACATCACAGAAGCTAGAATCTAAATAACTTCATTGGAAGAACTAGCAGGAAAAATAGGCCTAAGAATATCATATGAAAAGACTAGAATAATGACCATATATCCTCTGGTATTGAACCACGTAATCATAAACGGATACAAAGTCGAGCCAGTTGAACGGTTTAAATATTTAGGAGACAATATCACACACACATGACCTCAAAGAAAAAATAAACTGAAGAAAGAACACAAAACCTCAATTATGCACAAAATACCACCAAAACAACATATAATAAAAGATGCATTTCAATAGATACCAAACTCAGACATTACAAAACTATAATCAGACCTATAATATCATATGGAAGCGAAACACATCTTCAAACTAAGATCCAACATTTCCTACTCAGCAGAGATGCAAAGAATATGAAGAGGAATTCTAAGGACATAAATAAAAGACGACGTACTGATGGGAGAGAGTGGAGACTCATACCGAACCAAGAGGTACATAAAGACGTAGAACCAGCTACAGACTACTTTAGAAAGAAAAGAATCTCCTTCTTTGGACACATAATAAGAACAGAACAGGCTCGTCAGGAAACTGATCGAGAAATACTGTAAAATGTCCAAAACACCGACTTGGATAACCGAAATTAAACAAGATATGCAAGAAATAGAAGTCACAATAGAAGATTTACGTAACAAAACTGAAAATATGAAAAGAAGCAAACTCCAAATTTAAAATTAAAGAAAAGAAAACAACAACGAGAGTTTGTTCAAAAGAACTCAAAAACGCGAGATCTGACAGAATGATGAAGTATTGGGAAGCAATCAAGAAGTAAAAAGAAAAGACGGACCAGCGTTGACTAAAGTGGTGACCTAAAAAAAAAAAAAAAAAAAATGAGGGTCTATTTGTTATATGACCATCACTTCTGCCGTGACTTAAATTTTCACTTATTAAATTTGATACGTCATCAATATATAAGATACATATTTTTAAAAATAAATTAAAAATGTTTACATTTAAATTTGAACAAACATGTGAATTGCGGTTAATCTTCTGGAAAACAGCGAGGACGTTTGGTACATAGAGACTGCATGGACGTATTAGATCTATAAGTTCTCCGAGATTTGAGATGAATCGACTACCCTAGGGTATTGCACGTCGTCAAAATTCTTCATTTCGTTTCGCCACTTTCTTTTATTGGTTCTTTTATCTCTTTCTTTGTTTGATTAGTTATTCTTTATGTGACTAATAAAACTATTTTTTGGTGTGCTCTTTACTTTTTATGTTCTAAGGATAATCAGCGTTACTTAGACTCATCTTTGTATGTATTTATTAATGCTGTATTTATATATACTGTATAAGATTTACATACATATATAGTTCTTTGAGGGATTTCAGTGGTAACCGCTCTCTGCATATCATTTTTTTTGTGTTCAAATTTACTTATAGTTCAAATTTACAGATTGTAAATTAAACAATTCGGTAAAAAAACTTACAGATTTATTATAAAATATCAAAACATATTTAAATGTAAGAAAATATTTATATTAAGATAATTAATGAAACTTTTTAATTTTTATTTATACGTAATTTAATCTAATAGGTAATTATACCGAATATTCCGGTCAGAATTAGCGATACATTACAATATCTCTCTCTTTATTTAAAAAAAATTCACTCAGGTTAAAATCCAGCAGATTTCTATTTGTAACGGGTTCTTTCTTTTTGTTACGCTTGGCGGCTGCCTTGAAACGACTCAATTCAGTATTTCTTAGAACAGATAAAAATTTATTAAAGAACTATTGAACATAAACAATATAAAAAAAAGTGAAGCGAAGGCGGTCGGTCGGAAAATCTGCGATCTAATAGTGGTGGTCATATAACCAATATCCCATTAATGTATTCTGTATATTGCCATAAATCCTAAAAAAATCCTCAGGAGATAGATAGACCATTGCATAATTTCCTAATATTAGACAACTTTCCAGCAGAATTAGAAAGCCCAATATTAAGAATTTATACTTTATTAAATGATTTATTAGTATCGATTAGTTGTTAAGTTTTTTGATAATTCTTTGTTATTCGAACCCGGAACATTTGGAATGAAAATAGAGACGCTATCACTCACTTGCGGAGTCGTTGTTGATAAAATTAGTAATTTGTTGATTATTAGCAATCAAATAAAAATAATTCTAAGAATGTTAATTTTCAAAGTAAATGCAGTATTACTTGACCAATTTATCATTGTTATTGCCTATAATTTTTATTTTTCATGCAATAGCTTTACTGCTACAAAAATGTAGCTGTATAAAGAGAAAGTATAATGATCGGCTAAAATTTTGGGCGCAAATATATTTGCAAATATCAACGTTTCAAAACATTTAATCCAAAAATAAAAAAATAAAAACTTAAATTTTCGGAAAATGTATGGATGTACATACGTACATTACAATATACCTTTTAAAATACCTTAAATAGAGCTTAAATATGCGGAATTTGTAGCTTTAAAATTTGAGTAGATTAAAAAACTGAAAAGAGTAATTTCAGACATTTTAAATGGAATTTACTATTTGTAACATGGTCGTAGAAAATTGAGATTTAGTATAATGAAAATTCATTACAATTGTTTCAACAAAATCGGATTTAGGGTTGGGGGATATTCAGAGTTATTTGGTAACGGTTTTTGTCTCGTACATCAATAACCGGTTGACCAAAAAAGTTGAATTATGGTACAATATTTGGCTGTGTATACCCTTGCTTTGGGCTAATTTTCAACCTCATGTATTCATGGTACACATATTTTTTTACAGTAACCTAAAACTACTCGTCTTTTTAGTCTTTTAGAATAAAAATTGCGTCAAATTGGCGGACTTATTGAAGTAAATAATTACTCCAATAAATAAATTTTTAAGCCCCCTAAGAAACAAGGGGGCTGAATAAAATATGTACTTAAAATATTATTCTTTTTTAATCATAATTTTCAAGTTTGAAAGTTCTATTGTATCTAGTATTAATAAAAACAACCGGTGGGGTTGGTGTAGTGGTGAACACATCGTCCCAAATTAGCTGATTTTGAAGTCGAAAGTTTCAGCGTTCAAATCCTAGTAAAGGCATTTACTTTTATACGGATTTGAATTCTAGGTCATGGATACCGATGTTCTTTTGTGGTTGGGTTTCAATTAACTACCCATCTCAGGAATGGTCGAACTGAGACTGTACAAGACGACACTTTATTTAAACTCATACATAACATCCTCATTCATCCTCTGAAGTAATACCTGAACAGTAATTCCCGGAGACTAAACAGTAAAAAGAAAAGTATTAATATAAACGACATGAGAACCTATTAAAAAAAAAAAAAATGAGATCCCGTAGAACCTGACTTATTTTTATAATTCTAATATTGTATCTGTTTTTAAGTTGTGACTGTTATTAAAAATGTTAAATCAGGGAGCAAGGGGATCAAATAGGACCCAAATTTTTCACTAAAATTTTTGGTATATTTTTTCAGTAATCATAATTTAAGTACAGTATAATTTTGAATATAAAAAAACATTAAGTTAAGGGGGTAAACTGGGAAACATCTTTTACTAGAATTATGATTTTTTTTTCAATTATCCTTTTAATACTGCATTGTTTTTAAGGTAAAAACATTATTTGATCTAGATAGTCAAATCGAAAATCAATTTTTTTACTGGACATTTATATATTTTGTCGTTTTTGATCTTTTTTTGGACGATTAATTTATCATATAAGCTTCGAAGCCTGTGCGTGGGAATATAAAATGAAAATTTTGAAGCATACGAGAAATGTCTGATCGGGATTCGAACCCGGAATCTCCGGATAAAAGGCCGGGACGCTAACACTCTGCCACGGAGATCGGCATTTTTATTTAGGTGGTGGTAATTGTTTTCTCGTATCTGAAATACTGAAAACATTTAGACTTTCATAAATATTTTTTATCTTTTTTTTTTATTTGGCCGTAATAATAATATATTTGTAAAATATCTTTCTTTGTTATTTTAAAACCCTACATGGTACGGTGAGTATTTTTATTCACTAAATTGAAAAAAAATATTTATACAACTCTTGATGGATATCT
Organism: Lycorma delicatula; assembly: GCF_047948215.1. Taxonomy (NCBI): domain Eukaryota; kingdom Metazoa; phylum Arthropoda; class Insecta; order Hemiptera; family Fulgoridae; genus Lycorma; species Lycorma delicatula. The sequence goes on from NC_134462.1 coordinate 74,133,584, forward strand.
CAAGTATCAACAGGTAGGTAGGTATACAATACATATTTATTTGAATAACTTGGAATTAGACAATAACAAACGTTATAAACTTAGGTTATTTATTTTAAAATTAGGATTTTCGTTGGTTATGTAAAGGAAAAGGAACATGCAAATGATAAAGCAGAGTGTCATAGAACATTTTAGAAGCAATGGAGCAAATATTAGGGCAAAACTAATAAACAATACAAGATTTTAGTAGGTCAAGAAGAGAGGACATAAAGGCAGGTGTAATCTAGGTTCAACTGAGTGTCAAAATAAGAAGGAACAACAGAAATTACTTGTAAATATTAGAATAATCTGTGAATCGTATCAAAAGTGTTTCTGGTAAACAAACTATAAAAAGGAGTAACTGATTTAATAGTGAAGCGTAAACCAATGATTTTAATTCATTTTTAAATAAACAGATTGTAATTTAATTTTATTAATTCAAGTGCTCAATATGAATCTTATTTGTGAGTTGTAATAAAACAAAATAAAATATTTAATTATATAAATTTAAAACAAATTACGTTTTTTTAGATGTGAAGACAAAATTAATCCCCCGCTCTAAAACTAATGGGCCAGAGAAAAGTCTTAAAAATCCTAGGCTTAAAATACAATTAAAAATTATAATTATTCTTAACATCCTTAAAAGTTATTTATTTTTAAAATTTATTTATAGACTTATTTTTGTGTCAAAACAAAAGTAATAACAAATTTATTTAATAATTTAAAAACGTTGTAAAATTAGCAAAAAAAAAAACGATGCTTTGCGAAGATTTGCAAGGTCAGATATAAAATAAAACTTGGTAGAAAAAAACATAAAATGAGAGTATTTGTTACTTTCACAAAAACATTCTCTACCTACATGACAAAATTAGGTAACTTAACTATTTTCAACATTATTTAGGCAAATTTAGAAAACAAATTAAAGTTTTAAACAACCAAAAGTTGTGAAAATTATGCAATTTCTTTTTATAAGCATGGCCTGATTTCATTATCCTTTATCCTGAGATAAGTTTTGAAAACTACTGAATCTCTTCTGAAACCATACCATTAAGAAAGATAGTTTTAAAAATTTGATGTTGATAACGAGAAATATATTTTGAAGTTTGATTGCATATTAACCCTGAATTTGTGATAAGAATTTCGAATTATTTCCCGCCGTTAATAACTCATTTGAAAAAAATAAAATAAATCAAATCTGTAAATTAAAATAATGAAAAATAAAAAAATTGAAATTGTTAATATCAGTTTTTTATGGAATTTTGTGGTTTCGTTTTTTTTAGTGGTATTATTTACTGCTGTTTATATTATTACATTTTTTTAAAATTAAAATCTATGCACAAATATTATTTGTTTAAAGCCTCAATGTAGGCATTGAGATCATATCAACCGAAATTTATAAAAAAAAAAAATTTAATGTAAGTAATCACTATAATACAAAATCTACTACTGTACCAAATTTCACGATTGTAACATTAATTGTTCCAAAGATATAAAATAAAACAGAGTGAAACGTGCACATATAAGTCAATTATAATCAAATAAAAAAACATTAACCAAATTTTAAATATTTAAAAAAATATAATCTCACAGTGTAACCAAATGCAAAATTCCGGGGTCGGGAATAATTTTATCGATATCAGTACTTTCTTGGATGACGGCAAAAATATGGAAAAGTATAAACCATAAAAAGTTCTTGTGGAGTTCAGCACGAGAAGGAAAAGTATAAACCATAAAAAGTTCTTGTGGAGTTCAGCACGAGAAATATACAAAATATAAATTAAATAAGAAAACTAAAAAATCTGATTTGGACACCACTTGACTTCCTTGTACGTCTATTAAATTACATGTACACTAAAAGAACATAAAATTTTACTTAATTAAAAACTTTTGAAATTTTTTTATTATTATTGAATTATTATTTATCGTAAACGTTTTTTTACCATCACGAGTTAATAATTATTAATAAATCAATATATTAAAATTAAAAAAAAAAAAAGGAAATGAAGTCTGATTCGAACCGATGTGCCTTCCTCTTGTAAGATCCAAATATTTCATTAATTAAAATTTTATTTGGCTATATACACTTTCTTTCTTTTTCCTGTTTAGCCTCCGGTAACTACCGTTTAGATAATTCTTCAGAGGATGAATGAGGATGATATGTATGAGTGTAAATGAAGTGTAGTCTTATACATTCTCAGTTCGACCATTCCTGAGATGTGTGGTTAATTGAAACGCAACCTCCAAAGAACACCGGTATCCAGGATCTAGTATTCAAATCCACTACGACTTGAACGCTGTAACTCTCGACTTCCAAATCAGCTGATTTGGGAAGACGCGTTAACCACTAGACCAACACGGTGGGTTTATTTGGCTATACACTGGAACCAATGAAAATAAGTACCACTTATGATATATCTTCCAAAACTCTCAATGAGAGCTTATTACTGCAGTTAAGGAAAAGTTCAATATCCAATTTTTGGGGGGATTTTGGGCTTTTTTGGACAATTTTGGCCCAGTCGATTGCAATCAAAAGGTGAGGTGCACAACTAGATGTTACAAGAGTCCTATATACAAGATTTCAACATCCTACGGCTAATCGTTTTTGAGTTATGCGAGATATATACGTACATATGTACGTACAGATGTCACGCCGAAACTAGTGAAAATGGATTCAGGGATGGTCAAAATTGATATTTCCGTTGAAATCTGAAAACCAAATTTTTCGCGATTATAATATTTCCTTTTTTCTTATACAAGGAAGTAAAAGAGATATAATATTTTTTTAATGAATATTAAAATATATTTTCTATTTGTAAGAAAATTTAATTATTATAACCGTAATTTCATGGGTTTAAACCCAATTTGTTCCTTTTCAATGTTTACTTTTAAAAGTTTAAACTCGCTCACGACTGTGACGCTGCATAAGCGTGTACGAAAAATACACAAAATCTAAATAACCTCAATTTGAGGTTATGTTGTCTGTTTTCGAACTTAAAAGCTTAACTGAAGGTTACTCGACAAATTTTCATCAAACTTAGACATGCATTAGTTCAGATACACTACTACAGTATATCTAAATTTCAATGAAATTGATCGAGTAGTTTTCAACATTTACAAGCCACAAAATTTTCAAATTTTTTGGAACAATGAAGAATAACTCAAGAACGACTCAACCAATCTTCATCAAAATCCTTCACTCACAACATCAGATATATTACTAGAGCATATCTAAATTTCACTAAAACTGATCTTGTAATTTTTTAGATTTTCGAGCTTTCAAAATTTTGTATATTTAAGTTATTTTTGCGATTTTCGAGTCGCAAAATTCAATACATGAATGAAATTTTCGTAATGCTCACACCTCAAAACTTACAGAAAATTCTTTTTTACCTCCCAATCTTACAATACAACCGAAAAAATAACCTCAAATTGAGGTTTGGTTGTCTTTTGTCGACTTGAAATTGAAAGTAACTCAGAAAAAACTCAACCAATCTTAATCGAATTTTCACATGCGTAGCTTCGAATCCATTACTACAACATATTTAAATTTCAATGAAATTGATTAAGCAGTTTTGGAGATTTTCAAGCCGCAAATCGTATACGTACATTATATATATATATATATATATATATATATATATATATATATATATATATATATATATGGAAATCATTCATATATGTCAGTCAGTTGACATCAGCATATATCCCACCTGCAAGATGACCTTGGACCAGACAGGTTATTGAGCAGCCTGTGTAATGCCTTTTCCAGTCGTTCGGTTTTTGCTGCGGTTTCTTTGGCGTGGACTGAGAATGTTCTTCATTTGTCCAGCCACACTCCTTGATATTTGACGGAGTCTGAGCTACGTACGGGTCTGCCGTCGATTCTGATTGAAACGGGGGTCACGGGCCTTTTGCCGGCCATAGTGATGCACTTTATCTTTTCATGAGATAGGCGCAAAACTTTCCCCTGTGTCCAGCCCTGGACGCTCCGTATTACCATGTTGGTCATAGTCGCCAACTCCTCCCCCGACTACGCCCACACTACGAAAGCGACGTCGTCCGCGAAGGCAATCGGGACAACACCCTAGGGGCAATTCAGTTAGAGAACACCGTCATAGTATATGACACGTGACTTGGAAACGGATGGGTGAATCAGTTGAATAGCAGATTAGATACCGGTCTTGACAGTAACGCTGCATCATTCTCTGCAGGTTGTTGTCAAACCCTCAATCTTTGAGAGCCCCAAAAATGGCACCCCACTGCAACGAATTGAAGGCATTTTGTATAAAATCAGCTGCTAAAATTTAACACCTAAATAAATGTTTTTATAAACCAAATTGACTTCTAAAATGTTTTTAAAATACCAAACAACATTACAAAACAACAAATTTAACGAAAATAATCAGAAAATAACAGAAAAACTGAGTATAACTTTCTCGGAGACCGATAGAATAAAATTAAGTAATTAATTAAAAAGTCAAAACAGTAACATAACAACACGAACAATTAATACCAACAAAACTAAAAAAACAAAATTATATAAACTTACAAAAAAAGCGAAATATACGAAATTTAATACTTCAATCACTAGCAGAACTTGCGGTCGGCTGAGTCACATTAATCTCCAATCTAAATTTAAATTAATTAGACCTACCTAACTGAATAAAGAATTTAAATGAAACTAGAATAAAAGTAGATAAATACAAATAAATGTCTTATGAAATGTTAATAAATTAAGGTTAGAGCAAGAAGGTTTAAGAATAATTAATTTCAGGGAAAATTATCCACAGAATCAGCTATTTTATGATTTCAACAAGCAGTAATTTTACCACAGATGAAATTTGCTGGTTAAAATAACAACATGGTTAATTAAAATGCAAATTTAAAAAAAAAAATTGTTATTGTATTAAAAATTAAAATTATATTACATTTATTTAATTAATACAAATAAATTTAATTTTTATTTAAATGGTTTCAAATAAAACATTACCTTGTCGTGAAGCCTTGTTAACTTATGCATCATTAAACACACGACTGATAAAGACAAATGAAGAAAAACAGATGTATTTGATACGATACGTCAAGATATGTTTAATTTATTATTAGTAATGGACTAATCGATTAATAATTATTTTAACAAAAAAAAATTAATTACATTATTTTTTTGAAAAGATGTTATATAATTTATAAATATATTAAAATCAAACTTAACACGTAACGACCGGCAAACTGAACAACGCACTACAATTTTAAACAGGTGAACTGGCGCACAGATGATGTAACAATCATGCAGATGTAGTGGGGGTATCTACATGCAACAGGAGTCTAGCAGTCTGCTACGACAATTTTATGATTGTTTTTAATTGGTAACGCATTCATTACACGATATAATTTTATGAACAAAACATTTCAATTATTTGAATTCTAAACCCAACAACGCTTGTACACCAATCTTTATTTTGTTTATTAATTTTTCTTAACGTACGTATCGTTATAATACATAGCAGCGACGTAACAAATCTTTTAATTAAATTATTTAATATCATTTATAAACATATTTAGAAAAAAATTGTATGTCCATTTTTATACATAAATTGTTCATCGATTCGATTCCCGATTAATGTTTTCTTTCTTTCTAGTATTACATTTTAATTATTATAAAGGAAATATGTTACTATTATTTTCACTTAAAGCGATGAAATTAATTACTTTGTACTCGAAATGTAAAAAAAAAAAAAAAAAAAATTCTCAATTTTTTTTCTATTTAAGTTCGATTTAGAAAAGAATACGAAATCGACTCTACCAAAATAGTATTTATTTTTTAATTTAAAAACTTATATTAGTCAGTTTTTCCTACAGTACAATGAAGTATACATAATATATTATTTTTTGTCAAAAAGAGTATGTTCCATTATTTTTCCTAATCTTTTTTATAAATGTGATACATTTAGACCCGAGTTATTTAATCATCGTTAATTTCTTTGAAAGTAATGATGTTCAAATTACAAACAATTCATTTTTTTAATAGAGTGAAGCTGTCAAACCTGATATTATGTTACTCAAATCTGATAAAAGAATATTTTACAGCAACAAGGTCATTTTTCTTACTCTTCAAACCACTGATGTCAGTCTCTCGGCTCTTCTTCTTTATCAGTCCCTTTATCAATATTTTTTCTAATGCTGCCAAGAAATTCGGGATCTTCATTTTATTCATCTTTTCACTAACACTCCCCAGTCATAAATTCTGTAACGTATCTTATTGTAACTTATCTTTCTTAAATTACCATACTATAGGAACTGTCTCTTCTAGATACCGAATAATATGTCGATATACCATATTCTTCTCTTAATTTCGTTGTTCCTAATCTTGCCTCTCCAATTTGGTTTACACCATCGCCTCCAATAATCCACCTCCACTGAAAGCAACTTGTTCTTCATTCTGTCATTTACTTCCCAAAACTCAGTCCTGTACATTACTTACATTCCATTACTGTATTGAAAATCTATTTTTAACCCTATTAGAAATTTCACTGGACTATAAAAGAAAATGTAATTTCCTAGTCACCATCTGTGCATTACATAAACGCCTAGCAATATCCTAATCATTTCTATAATCAAACGTGACACTCATTCGTACACTAGTGGGAAGGACTGATTTCAAATTGGTTTTTACCATCAAATGCAGGTTATATCCACTATTACTGTTGAATGGGACAAGGCCTTCTACTTACGCAATTGGTAGCTTTATCAGTATATCCTACGTTTATGAACCCTCGGCTGGGTCTCTCAGAAATGCATTACTAATACGCATTGCCGTCTTGTAATTATGTAACAGAATGGAAAAGGATGAAAGGCGGGATTTAGCACCTTGAAATGTATGCATAAGAACTATGTACTTACGTAATACTTTATGTAAGTATGAACTTACATACGTAAGTAGACATTTCTACTAATGCATGGTAATCCAAATAGAAGAGTCCCTGATGCTCCTGTTAGGGAATTATAGCCTATGGGCGTTAAATCCTTAGAAAAGTAAAAATTGAGCAAAAATCTATACAAATCAGCCACGGATTGAGTCATAATATTTAATAGTCGGTGGAAAAGCAATAAATAAGAAAGGAAAAAAAAAATTTTACCAAGGTACTATAGCCCAAACGATTTTTCACTCCATTTATCGGTGGATTATTTTTAAATTTTACTACATTTATGTCAATCTAAGTCATTGAAGTAGTTATGTTAAGGCAATACAGAGATGGAATGTAACTGAATTTCATTAGCTTTCCTACTCGTTTTGAAAAATTCGTCCAAATAATACTTGAACCTTCAATATATTTTTTATATAAATAATTAATTGTGAAGTACCGGAAGAGTTAGTTAAAATCATTATTGACTGAAATTCGTACATTTGTCATACTTCAGGACTGAATGGTTTTATGAATTTTTTTTCTTCCAAATATAATATGAAAAAAGTAATAAATAATAAGTGAGAAAAAGTTTATTTTTAGGATATATTTTTATCAAAATATGATACCCCTACCAATGGATCACCCATCCCGAAACAAATTTTCTCAAAAGGTTTAACAGAACCCATTCATAGAGGTTATCCTTCCTAATATCAACATTTTACATTATTATATTCCTGAGATATTTCAAAAAAATTATTAAAGTGTGTGGGTTTGTGCGCGCGCGCGCGCTCACACACACACACACACACACAAACTCTTACTCAGTCACTCACATAAAAATACATACTGCCGGTTCTGTGTTGGATCTTGACATTTTTCAGTATCCTGAGTCAAAAATATCTCAGTCTCAAAATATTCAGAAACTATTTTCAAAATTTCCTTTCAAATATTACCTTATATACTAGGTAAACTAGTCCTCCGATCGGATCTCTGAGTGGGGATTATTAAGGAAGGGGTCATTTGAAAATTAAAAAATAACATTCCATGCGGCACTGGTGGTGGCGGGATTGCCGCCTTTGGACCTCGTGGCCAGGGAGAGATTGGAAAGGACCACAAGGCGAAGAGAAGATAAAGGGGCGAGGACACGAATGGTTACGGAGTGGCAAGAGAGGTGGCGTAGAGCAAAAGAGGGCAGCTGGAATTATATATTGATACCTAATGTTACAGCGTGGGTTACCAGAACGCATGGGCAGGTGGACTTCTGGACGGCTCGGTGGCTGATGGGTCACGGGTAATTTGGGGTCTACCTCCGTAAAATTGGAAGAAGACGGATAGCTCCCAATACTGGTGCGATGGATTCCGTAAGGCATACATTTTTTCACTGCCCTAGCTGGCTGAAGGAGAAACCTCAAGAAGATTTGAACTCACCGGAGAGTGTCATACAGTTGATGCTATCTTCCGGTGAGGGCTGGAATATGTGTATTCAATGGTTCCGAGGAGTACTTCGGCAAAAATTAGTTGAAGAAGAGCATGTGGAGAACAGTGAAGATGTCGGATGAGGGCGGCGATGGGGCGCCAGCTCTCGGGGGCGGATGTCGGAGGTGCCCTTGAATTGTCGTCATCGATGGCTCCCGTGGGATGCAATCTTGCCGTCTGGGGTCGGCATCACTGTCAGGAGTTATGTTTATAGTGTATATATATATAATTTTATAAATAGAATGTGAATGAGAGGTATAAATATTTGTACGAATGTGAGGTGTGCCCGTAACGCGTGTGGTGCTGAGGTTATGCCATCAATGGCATTCCAGCATCACGTGGTTTTTTAGTACGTCCCACTTCAGTAGGCGGTGTACCCCACACACCCAGTGTGTACGGGCTACTGGGCATTTGGTTGAGGAAAATATTTCCACTTCCGACGTAAAACAAAAAAAAACTCAAGGCTAAAAAATTTAAAGAGGGAAATGGATAGGTTAAATGTAAATGTATTAGTAATTAGCAAGATTTTATAGGAAGAAGAAAACGACTTTTGGTCAGATGATTATAGAATAATTAACTCAGCATCAAATAAAGGACAGGCAGGAGTATGTTTTATAATGAGCAAGAAGATAGGGAAGAAAGTAGATTATTTTCAAAAGCTTATCGATAGAATCATTGTAATAAGGATAAAATCAAAACTTAAGCCTACAATGATTGTTAACTTCTATATGCCTACAAGGATCCATGTTGATGATGAGGAAGAGTGTGTATACGACGAAATTGACGAAGTAACACGTAAATGCGGATTTAATAATAGTTGGAGATTGGAATGCAAGCATCGGAAAAGGCAAGGAAGAAAATATTGTGGAATGAAAGAGGGGACCGACTTATTTGGTTTTGCACGAAGTATAATTTAGTAATTGACAATACCCAGTTTAAAAATCATAATAGAAGAAAATACACATGGAAAAAGGCAGCTGATATTGCAAGGTATCTGATAGATTATATCATGGTTAAACAAAGATTTAGAAATCAAGTCGTCGACTGCAAAGCATATCCAGGAGCAGACATTGGAAGCAAGCATAGTTTAGTGATAATGAAATGTAGATTTAGTAAAGCTTGATGAAGAGGAGGTAAAGATGATTTTTTAGGATATCGCAAGAGGTCTGAGTAAAAAAGATAAGGTAGAAAATATAGAAGAAGAATGGGAGAATGTTAAAAAGGAAATTCTTAAATCAGCAGAAACGAACTTAGGCGGAACAAAGAGAACTGGTAGAAAAGAGTTCTCTTTGTTTGTTTGAGAAAACTGTTAGATATCAGAAGATACATTGCAATTGATGGATGAACGTAGAAAGTATAAGAATGCTAGTGATGAAAGTAAAAGGAAATATCGACAATTAAGAAATATTAAAAACAATAAGTGCAAATTAGCGAAAGAAGAGAGGATTAAAGAAAAGTGTTCAGAAGTGGAAAGAGATATGATCATTAGTAAAATAAATGGAGCGTACAGGAAAGTTAAGGACAATTTTGTGGTACATAAGGTAAATCTAATAATGTGTTAAATAAAGAAGTTACACCGATTTATAATAAGAAAGAAAAGGTTGGTAGGTGGGTGGAATATATTGAAGAGTTACACGAAAGAAATGAATTACAAACTGGTGTTATAGAGGAAGAAGAGGAAGTCGAAGAGGATGAAAATGGAGATGCAATACTGAAATCTGGATTTAATAGAGCATTAAAACATTTGAATGGCAAAAAGGCTCCTGAGGTTGACGGGATACCTGCAGAATTACTGCGCAGTGCAGGTGAGAAGCGATAGATGGATTATAGAAACTGGTATGTAATATTTACGAAAAAGGGGAAGTACCGTCAGACTTCAAAAAGAGAGTTTTAGTCATGATACCAAAGAAAGCAAGAGCAGATACGTGTGAAGAATACAGAAAAATTAGCTTAACTAGTCATGCGTAAAAAGTCTTAACTAGAATTTTGTACAGAAGAATTTATGAATGAAGATGAATGGAAGAAATGTTAGGAGTAGCCCAATTTGGTTTCAGGAAAAGTGTAGGGGGACAAGGGAAGCAATTTTAGCGCTCAGATTAATAGTAGAAGGGAAGAATAGAAAAAAAAAGCCTACATACAGGGCATTTATAGACCTAGAAAAGACATTCAATAACGTAGACTGGAATAAAATGTTCAGCATTTTAAAAAACTAGGGTTCAAGTACAAACATAGAAGAACAATTGCTAACAATTACAGGAACCAAACAGTAACATTAATAATTGAAGAACATAAGAAAAAAGCCGTAATAAAAACGGGAGTCCGACAAGGATGTTCCCTATCACTGTTACTTTTTTATTTTTACATAGAACTAGCGGTTAATGATGTTAAAGAACAATTTAGATCCGGAGTAACAATACAAGGTGAAAAGATAAAGATGCTACGATTTTCTGATGATATAGTAATTCTAGCTGAGAGTAAAAAGGATTTGAAGGAACAATGAACGGCATGGATGAAGTTCTATGCAAGAACTACCGCATAAATATAAACAAGAACAAAACTAAAGTAATGAAATGTAGTAGAAATAATGTAGTTTAGACTACTGAATATAAAAATAGGAAGAGAAAAGATTTTGGAGGTAGAAGAATTTTGTTATTTGCAAAGTAGAATTACTAAAGATGGTCGAAGCAGGAATGATATAAAATGTCGAATAGCAAAGGCAAAACGAGCTTTCAGTCATAAATGTGATTTTCTTACATTAAAAATTAAGTTAAACGTCAGGAAAACATTTTTGAAAGTATATATTTGGAGCGTTGCTTTATATGGAAGTGAAAAATGAACGATCGCAGTATCTGAGACGAAAATATTAGAAGCTTTTGAAATGTGGTGCTATAGGAAAATGTTAAAAATCTAGATGCGTGGATAAAGTGACAAATGAAGAGCTGTTGCGGCAAATCGATGAAGAAAGAAGCATTTGGAAAAATATAGTTAAAATAAGAGACAGACTTATAGGCCACATCTTAAGGCATCTTGGAATAGTCGCTTGATATTGAAGGGACAGGTAGAAGGGAAAAATTGTTTAGGCAGGCAACGTTTGGAATGCGTAAAACAAATTGTTAGAGATATAGGATGTAGGAGGTATACCGATATGAAACGACTGACACTGGATAGGGAATCTTGGCGAGCTGCATCAAACCAGCCAAATGACTGAATACAAAAAAAAAAATGTTTACAACCAGAGAAATTCAGTAATTATGAATAAAAACGAATTATTTATTATCTATTGAAATTATTCAAAATAATCAATAATTTAAACAAAATTATGAACAAGCTCGAAGCTGAAGCCATGTAAATATGAAATGGAGATTTTGTAGGGAATGAAAAATGCTATGTCTGACCGGGATTCAAACCCGGAACCTCCTGATGAAAAACTGAGACGTTATCATTCCACGACTGTGATCGGAATTTAATTTTAAATTAAATTCTATTAATACAGTAAAATAAATAATATGATGAAAACTAATTCTGCTTGTTTATTTATAAGTTAAGTTTATATATATATATATATATATATATACAGATTAAAACCTTTTACCACATACTCATTAGCTTGCCAATGTAAAAAGCTTTGACATTACATTAAAATAACTTAGCCAAATGGTAAATTAAGTACTTACATATATATATAATCCATTTCAGTACTTATTATAAATAGCTTTGTAAAAAGACTACCATTTAATATTACTTTTTAATAATGTTTGCATTAATATTTTTGTTAAATATTATTATATAATCTTTACTCATTTAAATAGCTTGGAAAAATTCTAAATCGTAGAAATTCTATATTTACCTTTTCAGATAATTTAGTATTGGACTGGTTATGAACGGCGTCAGATTTAAAACGCTGTTACAAAATCATTTTATATGGCATCTAAGCCAGTTATTTTGTTTTATATTCACAAAGGAGTCAGTTTTATTACACAATTTGAACGACGTTTTGGGGTGATTCAAAGAAACGGGAAATTTTAAAAATTAAATAACGTAAATGAAAATTTTTTTAGAAAATTAATTTCATTTCATGTAATAAAAAATAAAAGTCACGAAAACGAATAACACCTCGGCTAAGAATAGCCTAACACAAAAAAATAAACTATAATAAAAACAAAAAAAGTTAAATAATAACTGAACAAAACTACTAACAAAACGAAACAATAAAGTCAAACAGTAAATCGTAAAAACAACAAAACTAGAACAGTAAACTTCAATGATAGTCACAGATGCACGGAGTATAAAAAACGCGAGACTGGATCCAACCAGATTACCAACCAACGAAACGGGTGAAACGGGTGCACAGTTAAGTATTGCTTCAGAGGATGAAATGAATGATTGGGAGCGTGTGTGAAAATCCCATGTCTAACCGGAATTCGATTCCGGGACCTTCGGATGAAAGGCCGAGACGCTACTACTCGCGCCACGGAGGCAGGCGTATAACCCTACTTAAAAAGCTAATTCCTACCTAATATTAATAATAATTTTAAAAAATTGTGAGTTTTATCCAATTTTCTATTGCAGTAACATCAAAGCTCCAGTTGAAAGAAATTGAGTCAAATCAAAATCATTTCCTTAGGAATAGCATTAATCAATTTGTACACAATATAATGAAAAATTTATTTTAGAAAATTAATTTTATTTCATGTAATTGTACAAATGTTGCCATTTTAGGATACATACATTTTAGTTTATTTTTTAAAGATGACATCTTGCAAGTGACCTCCTCTTATACGTAAACACTCACGAAGTCTCTTCGTTAAATTGTTCATGGTTTGACGTAACATCTCAACTGGAATTTCCGCAATTGCTTCTCGGATCTTTGCCTTCAGTTCTTCCGTTGTAGCAGGTCTACTGTGGAACACTTTGCTTTTAATGTGACCCCACAAAAAGTAATCGCAAGCTGAGAGATCAGGCGATCTGGGAGGTCATCTAATGTCACCATTTCGTGAAATGACACGTTGTCCAAACAATGGGCGTACAGCTGCCATCGATATTCGTGCAGTATGTGATATTACTCCGTCTTGTTGAAACCAGGCTGTGTTAAGAATTGGTGGAAATATCTTTTGTTGTTCCACAACAAAGGTTTCAAGCACGGCTACGTGACGAGCCGACATCACTATAATCGCAAGACCGTTGTTATCCTCAAAAAAATAAGGGCCTATAACACCGTAAGATGACATAGCACACCACACGGTCACTTTCTGGCTGTGCAACTGACGCTGGTGTAGCTGCGTAGGATTTTCTTGTGCCCAGTATCTGAAATTTTGGTTGTTAACAAATCAACTGAGGTGAAAATGCGCTTCGTCTGACATCCAGAGTTCGTGAACAAACTCTTCGTTATCATTTGTCTTCTGAAGCATTACATTACAGAATTGTGCTCACACAACTGCATCGTTCGGTTTCAGTTCCTGGATGATCTGCAACTTATATAGATGGTATTGCAAGTCCTTCACTAACATTCTTCGAACACTTGAACTATGCGATTGTAAAGATGCTGACAGACGACGGATTGACCGATGTGGACTTCGTGTGACAGCATCGTGTAAAGCTTGAACATTTTGTGGTGTACGGACGGTTCGCTCACGGCCTGGAGGTTTCTTTTTCATTGCCGATCCAGTTTCCTCAAAAATAGATATCCATGTTTTAATTGCATGTGCTGATGGAACACGGTCGTGCCGAATTTAAAAATAAATTATTTTCTTTTACTAGTAAGTTTTTGAGTTTTTGATGATCAGTTTAAACAAATACATATACATATATATATATATACATATATATATATGTTCTTATATACAGAGTGTATCACGAAGTGTTCCTGAGACTTTCATAACCTATTCTACTCCTGAAAATTTCATATAAATATATCTCCTAAAATGCTTCGTTTGCGATTTACAACTAGTGAAAGATTTCGCCCGGATTTCAGGTATCCCGGTGAAATGAGGTTGTTGAACAGACATTTTTAGGACGTTAATTACCTATTTACCAAAGTTATTTTACGTCTAACAAAAAAAAGGATTACCTCAATTTTTTGGTTTTACAGATTTTTCAAAAACTATTGCAGATACGGTTCTCGAACCTATTTTATTAAATTTTTTAAATCAAAAACCCTATTAAATCGTTAATTATGCCTCTAATTAATGTCCTAAAAATTTAAGTACGACCTCAATTCACCGGGATAGCTGAAATCCGAGCGAAATATTTCATTAGCCGTAATTCGCAAACGAAGCATTTTAGGAGATATTTATATTAGATTTTCTATTATTTTGACAAGTAGAATACACTCTGTATTAAGGTGAGAGTTTGTCTATTTTTTTATTCGTGCATCATTCGAGAACCAAGCGAAGGATCCCTTTAAAATTTGCGGAGTACATACGATTATCTCAAAGGAATTTTTGAAGCAAAAATTTAGGTCCTGGCCCCTCGCGGGGTGACGTTGTCAGTTAAAGATAATATTATATATAATTTTATAAATTTTCAAAAGTTTGTTCATGAGATTTTTTTAGGAATTCTTCCATGATTATTACTTTGCTTAATAATCACCATTAGGTTAACTAAATTCATGTAGATTCCTAGTTAAATTATATTGAAAATATACTTATAAAATTTATATTTTTCACTTATATACTCGTAAACCCGCGATAAAATAAGGAAAAAACAATAAAATCTTCAAGAGTACATTTTAATCGATTTAACTACCGTAATTATAAAAAAATTATTTTTGATTTAGTGTATTTCTATTAGTAAAGCAATTATTTTAGTGAAGTCTGATTCGAACCGATGAGGCACATCGGTTCGGATTTTACAAGGGGTAGGCAACCCCTTGTAAAATCAAAATATTTCATTAATTAAAATTTTATTTGGCTATAACTCTAGAACCAATGAAAATAAGTACCGCTTATGATATATCTTGAAAATCTCTCAATGAGGGCTTATTTCTGCAGTTAAGAAAATTAAAAAATTTTTTTTTTGTTGGATTTTAGGCTTTTTGGACAGATTTGGTCCAGTCGATTGCAATCAAAAGGAGAGGTGCTCAACAATATGTTACAACAGTCCTAAATACAAAATTTCAATAGTTAGTTTTTCAATTAGTTAGTTTTTTAATAGTTAAGTAAATTTAATTTATTAATTAGGTACTAAGTAAATTTTTCATAAAAATATTATTTATTAAATAATGTCTTTTATTTGTTTAATAATAGGAAAACGCAGGTTAATTCAATAGGTTGTGAAAAAAAAATTAAAATGATAGGTTATATATTCATTAATTTATTTACATGCCGCTTTAGTAAAAAAAAAAAAAAACAATTCTGTTTTTGTAAATACAACAAATACTCAGCTATAAAACTAAAACATTTTAATGATCATATAATTCAGATTTTTGTACAAACAGTGTGTGTAATTTATATCTTGATTTTGTATGTGTGTAAATATACACAAACTCATATAATGTTACGTGATAATTAGATATAAGTAATATTTTTATTAAATTATTAAAAAATCTAATTTTTATTTCACTGTTACTTTTTAATATCATATTTTACAACTTTTCTTGTCAAATTTAATTAGGATAACGTTGCTATAAAATAATTATTATATCAGTGCTAAATCAAAATGTACGTGTATATAATTATTACATCTAGTTTTAAACTCTGGTTTAGCTATTTTTAAATAATTAATAATAATAAGAAACAACATATAATTTTTTTACACATTTAATTAAGAGTAACATACATATTTACTTGTTATGATATGCTTTATATTTTGTGTAAATAAACTAATCATGAAAATGAGTTTTTAATTTTTTTTAAAACTTACTTTATCGCTTTATTTAATAAATCTGATGTTGACACCAGATGACTTCTTTGTACGCCTATTAAATTATACATACACATCTTTTTAAAATAAAAAGTACATAAAATTTTATTTCATTAATAATTTCTAATATTTTTTTACATTTTATTATTATTATTGAATTATTATTTACTGTAATTTTTTTTTAAATCAGAGGTTAATAATTATTTTAATAAATCAATATTTTTAAATTAAAAAAAAAAGTTAAAAAAAGAAAATGAAGTCCGATTCGAACCGATGTGAAATTTCCCTTTTAAGATCCAAATATTTCATTAATTAAAATTTTATTTGGCTATAACTCTGGAACCAATGAAAATGAGTACCACTTATGGTATATCGTTGAAAATCTCTTAATGAGGGCTTATTATTATAGTTAAGAAAAAGTCCCAAATTAATTTTTTTTTTTTTTTTTTTTAATTATAAGCTTTTTTTAACAGTTTGGTCCAGTCGATTGCAATCAAAATGGGAGGTGCACAATAACAAGTTATAACATTCCTAAATACAAAATTTCAACACCCACGGCTAATCGTTTTTGAGTTATGCGAGATACATATACGTACGTACAGACGTTGCGCCGAAACTAGTCAAAATGGATTAAGGGATGGTCAAAATGGATATTTCGGTTTAAATCTGAAAACCGAGATTTTTCGCGATCACAATACTTCCTTTACTTCGTACAAGGAACTAAAAAGAGTTTGTATTCATTTTAATGTTATACCCAAACATATGTGTTAATTATTATTTTTTTAGTATGTTACATGGTCCATCTAAAATCTAAAAAGGCATTTAATAATTTTTATAATTACTTATGGAATGACACAACGGCATAAATTCTTTTTTTTATGTCTTTTGCGGTATTTAAGCTAAAGGATTTTATGTAATTGATGTTCATTTTATTAATTTTATTATACATTTGTAATTAAAAAAGATAGTCTAAAGATTTATAAAATAATTAACTATTGTTCGCCGAATCGATCGCGTGAATTCTGGATTTGTATGTAGAATAAATTTTTTAATTAAATATTTGATTTTTGTTTAAATTTCATCATAACTTGAAGGTTGATATTATATTATGTTGATATGATATTACATTATGAAAAATTGGTCTTTTTACTCTAGAGAGGATTGTCAATTTGTTTCTAGTAGTTGGCTTTAATCCTGGGAATGTTCAAACACTATGACAATCCGCAATGTGGATCATTGATGTTCAGAATTCAAAATCAGGACGATGTGTTCTTTTAGGCCAGTAAAAAAAGTACAAAAAATCTACTTGAGCATTTATTTGTACGAGTACACCTCCATCTTAACTACGAGTAGACGTCACTTCAGATGTGAGAATGACCACACAAAAATTTTAATCGTGTATATAAAACTTAAATTTATTATAAATTATCTTTTCCACGCAGGTGACTACTGTACTGTTTACCCAACAATACATCGTATAAAAACAATCATTCCAGTAAAATTGATCTACTCCAAGGTTGTTTATTAATATTTATTAATTAACTATTAATAACTTTTATTACATTTAGTAGAGGAAACAAAAACAGGCAAAAAATTATCAGCTTGCATTACGGTGCGCAAGCGTACTGGCGGATTAATTGTCTGCAATATCTCGATTGTTTGTCAACAGATGTTTAATAATAAGGTGTCATTTTGTTCAAAATAAAATGCTTAATAAATTTTGTAGTAAGTAAAAATTTTATTAAACATATAATTACAAAGATATTGAAAATTAAAACATTAAGAGGGTCGCCATTTTGAAATTTTTGAAGGTTACTTTTCAAAAATGTTTGTATATTTAGTGGCATAAGACAATAGAAGTCTTAGATTTGCCTAATTTAATTAAAGTAGGTTTACCTGTTCCTGAGAAATAATTTCTCCAGAAAAAAAACCAAGCAAATAGAGCTTATGTCGATATAAAATTTTTGCTCATTTTGGTGTCTTATCAGTACCTGAAGTTCGCGGAATAAGTCTCAGAACACTCTTTATAAGTACACATAATAAAAATTTAATATAGGTGATAAATTTATCAGGGTTTATAGTTTTTCTAATCGAAACATCATAATTACACGTGCATACAATTTGATCATATTATGTAAGTGTAACAATTTTAAACGGTAATATTTTTTTTTATAAAAGGGAATGAAAATATTATAATTATATCTTACATTATAATTTCATTCTTATAGCTAAATTAAAGTATTGGGTGTAAATTATATTAATAAAACATTGGAACTTATTAAAAAATATTGATTGAAATTTTGAAGTAAATAAAATATAAAAATTGTAATACATATGTATATGCAGGAGTATATAATAAAGTGAACCTCCTAAATAACTTAATATATCACTTAATCTATACAAAAATATTTGACGTTATATAGGTGTTTTTTAATAATTTCCTATTGTTTAACGACAAAGCTCATGACTTGCAAAGGAACATAATATAAGCGTTATTTTGTTTAATATTTATGAAAGACGGGTTAAGGTCAATTACAGACAGTATTGATGCTATAATGAGCAATTTATCATATGGATTAGATTATACCACACATGTTATTATAATACCAAATTTTTTTTAACAAAGAGAAAACGGTGCAGATGTGTTTATTATAATTTATTTATTTATTAAACAGCAGATTACTTATTTAGAACAAGAGAAAATAATTTTATATCTTAAATTTATTGAAATAAATGAATAACGTTTATTGTAATATTATATATTTTTTTAATCATCACTAACTTTCCTGGTGATATCCTTTTGTTTTTTCTCTACTTTATTTCCGTGTAAATCAAATTATTAATTAACAAACTGACGACAAAATAAGACATTATTAACATTATCTTCTTTTTTTTTTTGTTTCTGATTTAACACACCTAAGGCAATCAGTCCGGCAATTAAGCTTCATTCGGTCACCTTAGGGTGTCGTGGCAGCAGTCTGCTCTCCCTGTCTAGCCGCTGTAGAGGCATCCCACCGGGGTCTCCCTAGCGTCATCAGGACGTCATCGTGGTTCGCTCAAAATGAGGAAATTTACGATTGTCTTGGATTACCTTATATTTGTGACAAGATCAAACTGTTGGGTTTAAATTATAGACAGCGATTAAATAAACATATGAACTTTTTAGCAGTTAATCTCCTAGACAACAGTAAAGGATGTTCGGCGACTGAAACGCTTAACATGTGCTGGACTTGGATTATCGGAATGACACTTGAACTAGTTCGGTATCAGACTTGTGATAAACATTTTTGCTATTTTGTTTATCGGTATCTATTTTTTAATAATGTTGTAAATTCTTCTTTTGTTTGTTTTTTTCTTGATTATTGTCATCTCTCTTAATGTAAGTGTGTTTATTTATATAGATGTTTTATGTTTATATAGTTTATTTATATATATGTACATACGCTTTATTGAAGGTAACCCTCTTAACATGCTTTTTATAACGCAATTTACTTGTAGTTCCTTAATCAGAATCGATTGTAAAACCACGATTTGTGAAACAAAAAAAAACATTGTTCCTCATAGTACTATCAATTTCAGAAAATCTTGAGATACTCTAACTGAAAGACCAAGGAGTTGTTCTAGCTTTAAACCAAACATAGGGAAGGCAAACACAGATTTATCTGACAGCTCACCAATAAAAAACTATCATAATATCACAAAATATGAATATCCTCTAATATTTATATCGAAGAAGTAAGTCCCAACATTACTTTTTTTACTGATCATACATAAAACATGAATTCAAAGGTAAAGTAAATTCCTTCTCTATAATTACGCAACAATACTTTTTTCTAGGAAATAAACATAATTATAAAAATAGTTTACTACACCAATTTGACGCTTACACCATCAGGCCGTATCACTGAGAACAACAGACTCAGAACAATAATAAACTGCTTACAAAATTTTACCTATCTCAAAGTCTTCGTCATAAAGTGTAAGAATAATATTGCCAAATAACATTTGTTTTCGGTATTTTTAACCTTTTCTTAGGAATCCTTTCTGATTAATGTCTGAGGGCTTAATAATAATGTCTGTTTTATAAAGTACAATTAATTCTAGGCCTACTAAATCTTGCGATATCTTCAATATCTCCAATATTTTTACTTTTTTTATGTTCAGCTTAAGTAAATACTGACGGATTAGTAGTGGAGATATCTTACAAAATCTTGCATGGAATTTTCACGGATGGAAGAAATATCCTTATTATTTTCCCTTCAACATTCCAATCCCGTAGGGGCAGCCGCCTTATGACACTTTCGGTCGCCACACCAGTCCCCCCGTTCCTAGCCCTGATGGGCTTTAACGGGAGTCGTCTTTCGCCCTCTCAGCTTTTGCCTTCACTGTAGGCCTCGTCCGGACATCTTGAATATCCTACATCGTTGCCCTCTGAACTAACTAACCGAGTTCGCGGAAGTACGAACCCCAAGCCTAGTTCTACTTTTACTGAGCCAATTTCATGTAAATGTCTCATAGATTCGAGGCAAATTGTAAATCAACATACCACAAAAAATGTTGTTCGCAACAACGAAAATTTAGTCCTAGTTCCCTTGGTGAACTCAAATTCAGTTCATACCCCTGACTTGGTTAAGTTACGGACTCCGGTCTGGTCTACAAGGGAGAGGCGGACAGACCTCCTACTCCCACTCAGCTCCATTGCAGAGTCTCGCGTGACATTTACTTCACTTCCTACCATCGTCGAGGTGCCGCTACACCTCACGGCTGCATGGGATCTATGCCCTCGGCAGTGCAGTCGCCATCCCGCCGACAGTGATGTTTTCTCATTCAAAACTGCCCTCGTCAAAATGGCGATACACCTCACGGCTGCATGGTAACCTATAGCCTCGGCAGTGCAGTTGCCGTTCCGCCGACAGCTAACATTCAAGATAATCACCACAATTTCTATCTAACCGTGGCTCGATGCCAAACGCCTACTTCCGGTCAATCAACTGCCCAGGCAGCTCCTAGCCACCCGGGGTGCTACTCTACTATACCCCTTCAGCCGCTCTGCTCAGGGCGAGGAAACGGAGGAAGCCAATCACAATAGTCCATTCTCTGCGAACCTTCCAGTTGATTCTCAGATCAAAGAAGAAATCCACCCTCTCGAGTTCCCTAACAACTTTGGTACGTTCACCCTCGAACCGAGGACAAACATAAAGAACATGGTCCAAAGCGTCATCGATTCTACAATCTGGGCACAAGCCCTTTTCCAAAAATAGTATTCTTATTTTAATATATAACCGCCATGTATTACTCTCAAAATGCAGAAAGAAATGAACAAAAATTAAAATTCATTATATCAGTTGATTGGTACCAACTGCAAAATCAAAGTTTTCAGCTTCTACAGAATTAAATCTTCACGCAGGGGAAATAAATTTAAGCCCACTGTGTAAATATTACTATCAGAATGAAATATATGAAGCGAAATAACTAGAAATCAGCTAATTTTATAAGTATACAGTATGAGGCGTTTATTCATTTGGAAGATTGTCAGATTGAGGGTAAGCCTTGACGATTAAATATTTTTCCTACTGCTTTTTCAGTTCCATCTTCACGCTAACAATTTATACGCTTGGTTATAATTTTACAAAATTTGTTGATTTCAAATCATGTTATAATAAATTTTGAATATGGCACAGTTAGTCATACGTTTGTAGAATGCAAATAAATAAGGATCTCGACCAAAAAACGATATTATATACCGTAAAAACTTTTGAAATAACGTATAACTCATATTTTTTATATTAATTTATCTACCTAATTCTCCAATTTTGGGACAGGATAATTTACCATTGCCGAATTTGTAGTATCTCCACCTATTAATCATTTATTCTCCCGCTGCAGTTTGACAACAAACGTATGAAAATATGAATAAATTAACGAAAAAAAACCAGTTTTTATTATTATATGATGAAACATTAATTACCGGAACAGAAAACCTAATTTATTAAGACTTTACAAGAAGCAGTTATATAAGCTGCATTAAGTCAAATGCTGTTATCCATTTTATCTAATGTTAAATTCTATTTATGTTCTATGTTCTTACAGTTTTCATACTTGATTGAGATTTTAGGAAGTTAATTTTTACTTCCTTAATTACTTTATTAAAATTTTGTAACATTTGCAAGGTTTTCTAAAAAATATAAATTTTTTATTATTTATTTAGCGAAAAGTAGAGAGTAGATATACTAATATTAATGTAAACGAAGTTCTTTTCATACAATTTTCTTTTATTTATTATTATTATTATTATTATTTTTTTTTTTTATAATCTAGTCTATGAGAGGTGGGAGTTTCTTTAAAACATCTATTGTAATAAAAGGTAGCACAATAACCACGTGTTACTTTCTGCCGACAAAGCTGCAGGTGTAAACAATTATAAGAATTCATCTTTTGTCCGAAGGAAAACTGCAAACCTAACTCTTCTATTCAATAGACTTTTATAGATTATAAAAAAGAAAAGTATTTGGTTTTATTAGGCGAATAAAACTTAAATATCTTATATAAAAAAAATACCATACTTTATACATTATACGATTCCTGAGACAAACTTTTATGGAAAAATAAACAAAATTTTACCCTTAAATGAAAGTATTTAATTTTATGAAAATTATTAAGATAATACTGACAAACAATATTACTGACATAAAATATTATACTGACAATCAATATTATCGACTATTGAAAGTAATATTAAACTATTCCAAAGGTCACACAAAGAGATATTGAGGAAAGTGACCCGGTCGCCTTGTTTCGTCAGAAATTCTGATATACATGAATAACTGGGGTTTACCTATGTGTCGAAATGAGATTGACCATTTCAGTTCTAAATACATGGTTAGACTAAATAGACGTGTAAATCCTTTTCCTTTGAACCTGCTGACAACGGTGATTACATTAAGCGATTGAAAAGGGTTTATGTGCTGGACCTTAGTGATGGTCGTTGGAGATATTCTGTTTTCATATTTTTTTGCGTTTGCCTGTTTCTCTTACTATTTTTTGCTTCCATTGTTGCTATCTATTTACTGTTGTTTTAACGCTACAAATGTTTATCGTATTCTTGCTTTGCATTTACCTATATTCGCTTATTTTTTCAGTATTTAATTTTTTATTCTTTCGCTTATCTACCTTTGTTCTTATGTTATTGGGAAGCTTTTATTTGATAAAAAACTTCGCATGCGAACTGAATGCGTTGGACACATGTGATCCATAGATTGGACTAGAGTTCAGTGATGATATTTCTTGTGATATAATGAGTGTTTACTAAATCGTAATAATTCCAAAGCCATTCCACGTGTTGTCCAGTGCCAGGTGCGGTTTAGGTGGTCATCACCACACTGTAACATCTGTGGCGACTTACCGGATCCTGGATACTCTGTTTCCAGATGCTCCGGAGGGTGAAGCGGAAATCGGCGTTAGGGCGGGTGAAACACCATTCCCTGACGTTCGGACTGTGGAACCCGAAGATATAGACCGAGTGGTTTCTCAAATGGCATTGAAGAAGGCACCGGGGATTGACCAACTTGACCCGTATATTTTTCACCATCTATTGCCTGTCATACGGGAGCTACTTGGCAGACTGTTCACGAGATGCCTAAGCTGGGGCTGCTTTCCGGTTTGCTGGAAGATGGCCTTGGTGAGGGTACTCCTGAAACCTGAAAGGATCCTGGTGAGGTCAGCAGTCAGCAGTTATCGACCATTAGCCTCTTGCCGGTTCTCGGTAAGTTGCTTGAAAGGCTGGTTGTGGAACGGCTCGAGGAAAGCATCGATATGAGCTGTTTTCTAAATCGAGGCCAATATGGTTTCATTAAAAGGGTTGGCACCGAGAATTGTAACTTAAATCCTCTTGCCGAGGTGGAAACCGCCGACTGCAAATATGTTTTGGTTATTTTTATTGATATAGAGGCAGCATTTCCTTCCTTGTGTTGGAGTTTTGTCCTCTATGCTTTGGAACGCCGCAATGTTCCCGAAGCCCTGCGGGTTCCAGAAACCGTACGGCTCTGTTTAAAGAAGCGCACCTAGTTGTGGAAAGGTCCGTCACCAGGGGAAACCCGCAGGGTTCCGTTCTCGGCCCCTTCTGTGGAACATGGTGTTTGACGGATTTCTGGAGTTGACATTCCCAGAAGGGGTCACGGCCCAGGCTTTTGCCGATGACTGTCTCCTTTTAGTTCGTGGCAATTCACGACCGCAGCTAGAAAGTAGAGCGCAGGCGGTTTTGTCAACCGCCGAGGGCTGGATGGACATTCAAAATTTAAAGATTTCTGTGCCCAAGACGAAGTTTATGCTTTTGAAGGGTGCAGACAAATTATCATGCAGTCGAAACCCCCATATTAAATATAAAGGCTGTGTAATCAGCCGAGTGAGGGTTCATAAGTACCTAGGTGTTTTGTTTGATGATAAGTTGCTTTTTAGTAACCATGTTAAGCAAGTTACGGCGGACGCTGTCTCTGTGATGCACAAGTTTAGGAGGATTGCTCGGAAGGATTACGGGCTGTCGGGCCGCCAAATGTACTTTGTGTACCGAGGCGTTTTCGAAAGTATGATCGCATACGCGGCGCCAGTTTGGGCGCATAGGTTGGAAAGAAATAGAGCACTGCTTCAAAATTTAAGGAGTGCCCAGCGCAGAGCCATGATAGTATGCACTGGTGTATTTAAAACAACCTCCTACGAGGCTACTACTGTATTGGGAAAGGCTCTCCCAATCGATTTAGTGGTGAAAGTTCGAGCAGTCATGTGGAAGTTGCGAAGAGGTCGGGAGGCCGAGGCATTTGGGATGCGGTTTCGAGCCGGGCCAGAACCGAGCGGAACGGTGATCACAATGCACCGAACAAAATTTCGTACAGTTGCCCATCTCCCGTCTGCGGAAGAGGCTATGGAGCCTCGCGATGGAGATCCTTGTATAGGTTTATACAGGATCTGGGGGGATGGTATGCCTCGAGTTCGTTTTTAAGAGCGTCGGGTGCCCGGTTGCTCACCAACCATATAAACCTGAACCAATATCTGTTTCGGTTTCGCCTGGTGGCTGGTCGAGTTGTGTGTCTGCGGGGAGGTCCAGTCGAACGTGCATATGATGTTCGACTGCCCTGCTCTTGGGGGGGGGGGGGGCAGAGATCGAGCCACCCTGGAACTTAGAGGTCGGGGGGAAACTTGGCCGCTCACAAACGGCGAGTCAATGTGGCGAGAGCCGCATTGTCGGACAGTGTGGGAGTTCCTCGATGAGGTTGCTATGTTCAACAGTCATCGTTAATTTTAAGGGTTGTATAATGTAATAATGACTCCTAAGCTCTGTTGTAGGAATCCTTCCTTGAGGTAGCCACCAGCCAAACTAGCTCCAAGCGCTGTTAAATGGTGGACAGGTACTAGCTGGCATACAGCGACCGAGGCGTGGCAGCCTAAATTACTGCCTTTTAGATATAAGAACTTCAATAGTTTTAATTGTAACAAGGGGTGCGCCTCCCCGATTTAGTTTTATTGTTGACAAGTGAGCGACTGGGACACTTAAGCGGGTGCTGTACGGCACCCTGCTTAATTCGCTCACGCAAGTTAGGTAGCTCATTAGGAGCAGATAGGATCGAGGTCGCTACACCGTTTTTTAGAGGCACAGTAGCCGTTTTTTGGCACGGAACATTTGGTCTATGCACTAGGGCGACTGAATGGGGTGGTGGTGGGAGAAATGCCAGCTAACCAAATAGGAAATCTTAATAATTAATACAATTATATATTTATTAACATGAACGTTTACTGTTTTAAAATATTTAAATGTTTGTTTTCGTGGGGAATCATCACTGGATGTGGCCGTCTATCATGCGATATGTTTAAAATATTACTTACTTATGATTTGGTCAGAAGAAACTGGTTTTAAATCTTTGATCTATATAAAAAAAAAAATTTAAATATAATACTGACAAAATTCTTTACAGATGTTGTTTGTTTAATTTATATTAAAATTAATAACTTTGTGCAACTTGTCATCCCCGAATATTGTAGAAAATAATATGATCGTTAGTTATTTTCATTTTTATTTAATATTTATACATTTTAATTATACAATGTTTACAAATGTTATACTTGTATGATTAAAGGAAAGTTTAAGGTCAATTAATTACTTATTATTTCTGATTCAGATATAAAGTATATTTATTTCCATGATCATGTTCAATTATTATTTTTATTTGTATTCAGATATTAATTTCATGTATTCGTAAGTTTTTTTTTCGTTAGTCCACATTTCCAAGATTAATTTTTTTTTATAAAATGTAAAAAAAATACATTTTGAATACGCAGTGAAATATTAAAAACTTGTTTATTTGATACACACGTTTGACTAATATTAGACACCCATACACACACGCGCGCGTGCTTACAATTTGAATGAAAACAGCTCAAGTTTACAAATTTTAAGGTATACGTGCTTTTAAATTTTCTTCAAATAAATAATTTCTTTTGCTAAGTGCCACGAAAAAAATATGAAAAAGATAAAAATATTCTTTTGTACAAAATTTCTATTGTCACGCAATAACTGTCTACATAAGTTTGACTGATTACGTACTTGGATTTGATTATGAATTACAAATTTCTGTGAATGATTCACAGTCAAATATCTAAAATATATGCCAGATAATTCAGGTATAACACTTTACATTTTTTACATACTAATAAAGACGAGAGTTCTAAGGTTCCAGTCTTTGTATAGGCAGTTGTTTTTATGTGAATTTGAATGCTGGACTGTGGATACCGGTATCTTTTGGCGGTGGGTTTTAATTAACTACAAATCTCAGGATTGGTCGGCCTGAGTCTTTTCAAGACTACAGATTTACCAGTGTACTTACATTTACACGCCGAACAAATGCCTTGGCATCTCTGCAGAGTACTGTTGACACTATATCACTGTGCTGTTTCTATGTAACCTGATATTTCATAAATAAATAATTATTTTTCCGTCCGGTTCAATATGTTATAAAATTAATTCCAAAAATAATTTACGGAACGGTTCAAAGCAGTATATTATATTTTACTGAGATGCTTATTCTTACCACAAATAAGATTGAAGACTTTTTATTACGAGTACATTCGATTTATATTTGTCCAGAATTAAAAGAATACAAAATTAATTGGTTTGAATGATGAGATTAGAGACCAAATTTTCCGCGGAAAGGAGGCCACTAAAATCTCAAGTATAAATTGTCTAATACTATGAAAAAGAACATTCATTATAGAGTCATAGAATAAAGAGTAATGTATATCATAAATAAGAAAGATTTGTCAAAGAATTTATAAAGAATAAATCACTCTTCTTCTAAAAATCTATAATCTTAAATAAATAACAAAATTAAATTTTATTTTTGTGGGCTTTCTTCTAGGTTTTACTGTAACTATTTTATTTTAGAGATATTATTTTTGTATGATTTTAATTTTCTTTGTGTTGGAGATTTTTTAGCGAGGGGGTGAATATTAAATAAAATTTTTTGGTAATTTGAGATTTTGTTAAAAAAACTTAAAATTTTCTAAGAAACATTTTTTCTAAAGTGCCTCAGTAAAGATATGAAATTTTATTTCGGCCAAAATACCTCCACCCCTTTTTATAATTAAAAAAAAAAATTAATATATTTTTTCCCCTCGAAGGTAATTCATCTCTACAAAATTTGAAGAAAATCGGTCCACAGAATCCAGAGTTATAAGATCAAATAGAGGTCAACATTATATATGTACGTACCTACATTCGTACAAATATTTGTTAGCCAAAAATACATTTTTTGGTTTTGAGAGCTGTGGAAAAACATTGTTTAAAATGTTCTTTTGCCCGATTTATCTATTTAGTCTCATATTACTGCTACAGCAGGATATATGGCTACAGCGAGGAAAGTAAAAAAAAAAAAAAAAAACAAAACAATATTATTCGTTATATAAATTCGAGAAGTGCTTCTAGAGAATTATATATACAATGAATCACTTGTTGCTGTGTACTTTGCACGATGATTATTATATTATAAAACAATCCGTAACAGTCTGAAAATTATTATTATTATTTAATATTTCACCGCTTATGTGAGGTCAGTTCTCCCCTCAAACATAGGGGTGAAATAGTCCTGCTCCAACAACAGCAGACAAATGGAACAGCAAATGTTATGTTAATTAATTAATATACACGGTAACGAACTTAATATTACATCAACTATAGTGTATAGGTACTTGTTTAACTGTCGTTTAAACAGTTAAACTGAAGGCTAAAAATAAGTAGATACAGTTATGAAATAGTCATATTTTTGATTAGGTTTATTACCGTTTAACAAAAACGGACAGTTCTGCCTATAGTTGTATTTTCAATTAATATAAGATACTAAAAAAATTCATGTAACCTATTATAATAGATATTTAGAGAAAAGGCAATTAAATATAAAAATAAATAAAATTTTCTCGTTACAGTTATAAGCAAGATGGAAAATAAAAGAAAATTTTCTCACATAATATTTTTTCTGTAAAAATATATTATTCGGAGTTTTTTTTATCAGAAAAATATAATCTACATAAGTCTAAATTACAAATTAATTATTGTTATAAGAAAAAAAGATGTGAAATTTATTTAATTTAAATACCCTTTCGAGAAGGTTGAACACTTTCAAAAGAATCATTTTAGTATTATAATTTAAAAATTGTTGTTAATAGAAAGGGTTGGGAGCATTTTAGGGTACTTAAAAACGAGAATCTCTTCTTCAGTTACAGGATTTAAATTTTTTTTAAAACGTAGAATAATTTTGAGAAATAAAACATCGCAATTCCTCAATTTTTGTTAATTTAGATACTGGGCTGTACAGAATTTTCAGCTAAGAAAGCCTGAAAATCTTGAACAGCAATAAGAATTTTAATCTTTTGTTCAAGGTAGAAATACATTAGAGAAAAACAGATAAATTATCGCAAAATTTTAAGTTTAAACGATTAATGATGGATTCGAGGAAGAGAAATATTAAATATGAAGGCTAACATCTGGACGAATCCTAGACAACATCTATATATGTTTATTTATAATTTTTCTGACGGTAGAAAATTTTGAAAAATAAAGGGTTTGTACATTACTATATTAAAACTTATATTATTTGAGGGGTGTCAGAAGGCTAAAGGCTTTCCGGAGGTAAAGGAGTTAGAAATTAAAAGAAATTAAATTTTTTTTTTGACAATAAACCGTTTAAATAAAACAGTATTGCATGTACTAATGCTTAAATCTTTGTTTTCTGATGTGGTTACTAAAATGAGTACTTCGGATAATTGTAAGAAGAAAATATGATGAAATTCTTTTCCTATATTATTTTTTAAATTTTCCTATATGTAGAAAAAAGAACGGATTGAATATTACAAATTTCAATTTTATTCGTTGTGGGGCTTACAGGCCTGAATTCTATTGAGGAGAGAAAGACCTAAATTTCTTCTTTTTATTCTTAATTTTGTAATAAGGTAGAACATATTTTTTTTAAATAACAGCTTGACTATCACAAATTTTAATTTTTATTATTCAGGGAACTATAGAACCTAAAGACCCTAGAGTGGTAAGGGAGCCGGAACCTTTTTACACAGTGATGTGTAAAAAGGTTCAAAATACGGGAGATAAGGTGATAAGAGTTACACGTTTTGAAGGTCGTGCAATATTACTGGAATATTTATTATATTAAATGCCATTTATTTCGCAAAGTACGGGAAAGAGCATAAAAATGACTTTACGCTATCATATAACGATACCTCTGATAACGAGGTTAAATACAAGGTAACTATGAGGTGTCCCTTTCCAATCTGAGTAACTTTTGTTTTTTATATTTTTTTCGTATTTTGCGTAGTATACGAGAAAATTGATTGGGGCGATTAAAATGAAACACCCTGAAAAAACATCCAAGTTTATGTCCTTATTTCAATGTAAAATTTTCATTGGTGGAGTCAAAAATATGTCATTATATTAAAAAAATTGTGTTAACCTTGAAAATAATGTCAAGGTCAAGGCCAAGTTAAAGGTCAAATCCAAGATCACTATAAGGTGTCCCCCTCCAATCTGAATAACTTTTGTTTAGGTAATTTTTTGCATTGTGGGAAATTTACGAGAAAATCACCTGGGGCGATTAAAATTAAACACTTTCTCACTCTCTCATTCTATATATATATATATATATATATATATATATATATATATCAGTAATTCCTTTCCCGAATATTTATCTTGAAAATATATATATTATGGGTCAGGATTCTTTAAATTAGCAATTGCTGAAAAAGTAGGAGGAATTTACTTTGTATATACTCAGTATATAATTTAATATTACTAACCAAAATATCAGTTGTCAAATAGAAGTGACGTAGGTGAGGGGGTACAGTTATCTAATAGCTTCTATTTGCCGGGTAGAAATAAACATTTAAATAGAATAGATTACTAAGTCAGTTCAGTAGTTCTTGAGACAATACCGGACTAAAAACCAACAATGAATTATATAACTTTCCCGGTTACGGCAGAAAGTTTTTTCAATTCAATTATCTTAAAGTTCTATTTATATATTTATGATAAAATAATTCCTTTTTATTAAAAGAAACCAAACAAAAACTATGATTTTATTTTCATATTTTTATGTAAAAATATTTATTACTAATTTTATGATTTTTTATAATTTTAAAATTTGGGAGCTCCCCATCATAGGAGGGTATTAAGCTATTTTAGTGACTTTATTGTTATAAACGAATACATTTTGTTAATGCTCAAAAGTATTGAAATTGCGAGTTGTTTTTTTTTTCATTTTCAGGGCTCTCATACTCAAGGGAAAGTATTCCGGTAAAATTAATTTTTAAGAAAATAATCTCTTAAGTGGTGATAAATTAAAAAAAAAGGTTTTTTTAAAATTGTATTAAGTTGTTTTAATTTATTTTAAAAAATACAAAGAAACAGCCATACTTCTAAATAAACAAAGTTGTAATTTTCTAGGAAAGGGTGAAACATTTAATTTACTTTTTAGAAAATACTAGATTAAAAGGCTATAAATAAGTTATGATTTTTCCATTTTAAATGCAAACTTGCAAGTTGGATTTAAATTTAAAATAAATGTTAAAAGGATTTTTTTAAATTAAAAAAAAATATATATATATATTTTACCTTTTTAGCGGAATGGGCAAAAAATTGTTTAGTGGTTTGAAGACCTATTGATGTAGGAAATATAGATACAAAAAACTCCCATTAACTACTTTCCTGAAGTAAGAATAGATAAAAAAATAAAAATATATAAATTCATTTTTCGGGCAGTGGGTGAATTTTAAATAACATTTTTTTTGGTAATTTTACTTCAGCCAAAACACCCCCACCCCCGTGTTACAATTTTGTAAAACATTTAATACATTTCCTCCAAATGAAATACCTATCAAGTATGAAGAAAATCGGTCAACGAGGTCGAGAGTTGTAAGACCAAATACAAACTAACATCCATAGGTACGTGGTTCAAACGTTCTTCTACAAAATATCCATTTTTTTGAATTTGGGAATTCGGAATAAATTTTTTTTGCAACCTATTAACAATCTTTTTAAATCAATGATAACATTTTGTATTATAAAATTTATTTCATTGTCGCCTTAAGCACAAAATTTAATAAAGAAGAATTTTTAAAAAACTTTTTTATAAAGAAAATAAAAAATAAAAAAAGATTCTTATATATATATATATATATATATATATATATATATATATATATATATATATATATATATATATATATTCTGGTTGTAGCTATAACTGTTATAGCAGCATAAATCGCTACAGCCGGAAAAGGAAAATTTCTTTATATAGTAATATAGATGATATAAATACATAATGAAATGCGCACTAATGTACATCTATTTAAATATTAATTTTAATTTAACGGACAATAAAATAAAATCAAAAGTCTACTGATATTACAAGGAATTTTGCATTAACATTACTGGAAAATATTTCTAAGTATGAAATAGAAAGCTGAGGAAATATATTACGAGCAGGAACTGCATTAAACTAATAGGACAAGTGCAATAATTACATCATTTTTGCTTCTATATAATGCGCTGTGGATATAAAATTTGTTCTCGCCCACGCATATGGAGCAAGTACGACAGAACTGTCGTCTGGTAGTTGACGCGAATGATGGCGAGCGGGCAGTAGTGGTGATACGGCAGTCGTAAACATCAGAACGCTGTACCGGGTTATTGTGCGGGCGTGCATGTTTAAACGTGCGTCTATAAACTGCCTATCTACACTTATTTATGTTCCCACCATGTTCAAATCATCACTAATCTATCAGGTAAACCTTTCATCTTACAATAACCGTTTTTATTCAATTAATCCTTTAAGTTTATATATATTTTAATAACCTCTAATTAAAATCAGAAGTAATTTAATAGTTTAAAACTGTATATATATATAACTTTGGGATGAGTTTTAAGTTAAAAGAAAAATCTGTTTTTTATTATATTTTAATCTAACAAACTGCTCAGACTAAACTAGCAAAGCAATTTAAAAAATATAATTCATTAACTACGTAATTAGTATTTTCTTATCATTCTCAAGATGTTTGGCGTTTTAAGATCAACAGTTTTTCATTTATAAATTTCTTAATTATCAATATTTCCGTCACATATATTTGTTTAAAAAAATTAAAACAAAAATTATTTTATTCATTTTGATTACCCAAGAAAAAAATGTGTAAGGGTACATTCAAAAAAAAAAAATTTCTTGTTGTTTTTTAAATAAAAATTTTGTAGTCAAATTAAATTGTATGTAGAGGTTGGGGAAAATACAGGAGATTCACGAACAAAAAACTTTCATTACACTACTGGTGAAATAAAGAAGTTAATAAACATAGGTTTAAAAACCCTCTGTTAGCTATTTGGCTGGCGAAAGATTTCGTCCTGATTTCTGCAATTAAGGCAGACTGTAATTCTTGGGACCCAAATTAAAGGTTAAATTTATTTGTTTTTGTATGAAATCTTATCTGTATTTTTAGTAGTCTTCGACAAACTATAAGACAAAAGATTGGGGTCAAAAAACACAATATTTCATATTTGGCATAAAATATCTTTGTTAAATAGGTACTAAAGAAGTCAAAGTTTTAAACAAAAGATGTAGGGAATTTGATTTTAAAATAAAATGGTATGAAGTAATTTCACATACATAAAATTTCGAAGTTATTAAAAAACAGTAAACATGAAATAATGAAATAGCACATTTTAACTCTCTATATATTTATATATATGAAACGAAACAAAATGTTCAATATTACAAAACAAAAAAAATGTTAGAAAAATAACAACCACAAATAATAAAACCAACTTACAACTTGGTTGCTTTCCGTATTTTAGCACGGTAGTTTTTATTAGTTGTTCGACACTAAGAATTATAATAACTAGCTCTTCTGTTGTATTACACTTTGTATACATAACTAATGATTTCAATTGAACCCGACCTAGTAATCAATCACAGCTGAAATTTCATTTCAGAACCCAGAAACAAAAATGATGTCTATATGTTTTTTATTGAACAAAACAATTCACTGTACAGCATTCCTTGTCAAATAATAATTTGTCATTGAATTCTTCGTATAATAGGGTAGGTAAGGTTATACAAAGTTCAAACAACACACAGAAAAAAGATATTCAACTAGGATGTTAGTGAAACTTAAAATACAACGTAGTTAGATCTTTTAGTTTGTGATTTTTTTTACTTTTTAATAAATATAAAACTAATTTACTTAAATATCCAAGTAATCCAAAATGCAGTGAAGGTTTGGCAGTTACCGATAACCTTAACCTCATTTTGCCATGCCTATTCTAAATGATACCTGATTATTTAAATAATTATGTAAATGTCGGTATAAATAAAATTTACTTATTAGCTACTCGTAAATCGTGTAACTACTGTAGTTTGTTTCACTGCAAAACAAGATGGAAGCATGACAATTACAACCAAGCAATGTTATCAACAATCATGCTTTCTTACCTGCAAAATAAGCGCTTCATTGCGAATATCCTTTGCTTTCTCTACCATTTTTTTGTTCTTATTGGAAAAATATCTATACTTCATACTATAAAATAATATTACTTCACTGTTAACAAAAATACAAACACTGCCAAACTTAAATTTTCAATATTAACGTTTGTCAGCTGATGTAACAGCTGATTGAAATACAGAATACGAGTTGCTAAATGTGCATGAATATACCGAGAAACATTTGTGTTAACAAGTTGGTCTCTGGATTCGTAACTAAAAATTACATCCAGCTTTTGTTTTAGTGATGCGAAATATAAAATATAACTTTGGATAAATGATGTGTAAACCTTTTTAAATTATAAAAACACTATGAGAAATGCTTTACAAAATATTTTTTTTTTAGAAATAAATTCCATATTTTCCCATTACATGGCATTGATAACTCAATTTTTGAAGAATCGCCTTGGTCTATTGATGCATAACAACGTTCAATTTATAAGGCATTGTTACATTTAGGTAACATATTGTTACCTGTTAGATTTGTAACATTGTTAGATTTAAGTGTATGATATGCATGCATTATTCTATTCACGTAAGTTCAAATACAATACAAAAAACTTAATTGTAGGAGTTACCTGTTAGTATTGTTAACTTATGAAATAGATTATTTCAAATAAGTTTTTTAAAAATTTATGTTTAAAATTAGCTTTAAAGATATCAAATAAAATTGTTTTATTTGATTTTTCTGATTTGCTGATCTGTTTTGTTTTTTGTGTTTTTTATTTTTATTTTTGATGACCTATAATCAATTAAAATCAGTTTGATTTCTTGTTTAAAGCGTTGCGCTTTAAAGTAGCAATGTTAAGAATTTCATTTTAGTTTATAATTCTGTATTTAATAATAAAAATCTAATTTTTTTTTAGAATGAAAGCTTACTTATGATAATCTGTTGTTGATTATATCTCTAAATATTCTAATTTTATATTTTAATCCATAAACATAATTCTTTTTCCTTTGATGCATCTCTCTATTATTTTCTTTATTTAATAAAGGCAATGTGTAAACCTTTTATAAATCGGAGGAGTTCTGGACATTAATCTACCTAGATGATCTAGAATACTATCTAGATCAGTATCTCCCACTGTTAAGAAGTAAAATAAGAAAATAAGAAAATAAGTGTTAAGAAAATAAGTGAAGTTAGTAAGCTATATTCTTTTAAAGTTTTGATAATTAGTGTTCGGTTAGTCTCTAAGGTGACCAGAGGGAAAATGTCACTTTTAGGACTGAATATTCTTGTGTTAGGCTTATGACGATTAGTAAATAAGACAATGCAAATCATTCAAGAAGCAGTATTTAATTAATTGAATGTTTTATTTGTTTCTTAATACTTGCTTTTTATGTCTGTTCGTTTATTTTCTTTGAATTAAGACGGTTAAGGAGTTTAAATATTATTTGAAAAATTTATTATCCTAAATTTTATCGGCTTTATTTATATATTTATTTTTTCTTGACTGTTTAA
Organism: Lycorma delicatula; assembly: GCF_047948215.1. Lineage (NCBI taxonomy): Eukaryota > Metazoa > Arthropoda > Insecta > Hemiptera > Fulgoridae > Lycorma > Lycorma delicatula. Next base: position 74,169,382 of record NC_134462.1, read on the forward strand.
TTTAAACATGATTTAGTGATTAATTATATAATTAAATATGAAATAATAATTACTAATCGGTTAACACAATTAGAATTTACTACTTCCGTCGTTTTTCTTATTAAGCCTTTTCATTGGATAATCTTAGAATTTTATAGCTACTTTCGGGAAAGACTTATTTCTTACATTCAGTCACGTATTACTACTTAATATATATGAAATTAGACAATCACATCTTGATCCTTAACTAATCATTATTTATTTTAAAAAAAATATCGAATATTTACTATTTATTTTATAATTTTATCTCTTCAATCGATTAATTTCATTCAGCGTTTCTTTTAGTTTTTAACTTCAATTAAAATAATAATATTATAGAATCTTCAAATGTTTTAATTTTTTCCTTGTTTTATCTCTTCAATCGATTAATTTCATTCAGCGTTTCTTTTAGTTTTTAACTTCAATTAAAATAATAATATTATAGAATCTCCAAATGTTTTAATTTTTTCCTTGGATTTTTAGCTCTTTTAACATCCTCGTACGAAATAAAGGAAGAATTGTGTAAATTTTGGATTCAGGACTGTTGTAACAACTAGTTTTGCACCTCCGTTTTGACTACAATCGACTGAACCAAAAGTGTCCAAAAAAGCTCAAAATCCAAAAAAAATTAAAATTTTGGATTTTTTTTTTAACTGCAATAATAAGCCCTCATTGAGAGCTTTTCAGCGATATATCATACTTATTTTCATTGGTTCCCAATTAGAGCCAAATAAAATTTTAATTAATGAAATATTTGGAACATGCAAGGGGAAGGAACATCGGTTCAAATCCGACTTCATCTCCTTTTTCTCTTTTAACTTTTTTTAAAATTCAAGTGTATTGATTTATTAATATTTTATATTCATTGTAAAAAAAGTTTTACAATAAATAATAATTCAATAAAAATAATAATAAAAAAAATATCAGAAGTGATATAAAATTTTATGTACTTTTCATTTTAAAAAGATGTGTATATATAATTCAATAGGCGTACAAGGAAGTCATGTAATATCCACAAGAGATTTAAAAAAAAATTGTTCTTTTATTTCTCCTTCTTTTCATAAGATGAAAAGTATAGGAAATTGGCTATGTCCTTATAAGTTCTTTGTAGACTTGAACATGCGTTTCTTATTCTTTATCTTTAATCATAGCAACCTTATTTTTATACAATTTATAAACGCGTAATTAGAACTAAAATTATGCACTTCATACATTTAAAAAAAAAAATAATCCAAAATATTGGATATGATATTATTTCTTTTTATAAATCCACCTTATTTCATAACGAAGAACCAGACACAAATTTTAATATGTTATTCTGCAGTAATTTATAATTGTGTATCTCGTAATAGATTTATTAGTTTCAAATATTTACTTTTTAGAATTTGTTGCTGAGTTTTTGTAATTATTTTAAGTCAAGCCATGATAAAACGTTTTTTTATATTTAAAATATTACATCCCACTGGCAGAAATACATTGTTGATAATTTAATTTTACGCATAACGGAACGGAGACGGTAAATGCATTTGGGATACGAGGTTGTGTGTGTATGTTACCATTTTCCTAAAAAAAATACTGGACCGATTTCGATACGATTTTTTGCATTACAGAGGTATCACTTCAGAGCAGGTTCTAGGCCACCAGGGCGCGCTGCAGTAGATGTCATTTTCTAAAACGGCTGGGCCGATTTTGATGCAGTTTTTGCATTACATAGTTATCACCTCAGAGAAGGTTCTTAGATTGGTTTTGTGGTTATAAGCCGCCATGGGGCTCTGCTGTAGATATGTTTATTCAAAATGGCTTCATGTATTTAAACAAAATTTTATTATTTGTTCATTACTGCTTTTTTTTCTTCTACGTTTACTGTTTTTGCTTGATTAACACATGTTAAATTAAAAATGTCATTTCTTTCCTAAATAAATATAAAACGTTTTCGAAATCGATATTCTACAAAAATATTTTGTAGATAAAAAAAAGCAATACAGTAAATAAAAAAAATGCAATTCTAGTGCTAGAATTAAATTTATTAAACTACATATTTATTATATATAACGTACTCTATATTATATATAAATGCTAATTACTCTTATATGTGTAATTTAGTTAAGCCTATGTAACGTCATTCGATTTACTTTTTTAATAAAATTTCATTTAAATATCTTTAAATTATTTTTTTATTATTATTCTGAGTTAGGTTTAGTATTTTATTTGATTATAAAAATTTTAACGTCGCATTTCTTGTTACTTTCAGACCAAAACTGATTACTTAAGATAATGCATGTGTCATATTTTGCTTAATACCCGTAACTAGTACTAGATATTTTAGTTAATATCAACCTAGATATAAGTCTTAATACAGTTCATAAACCTATTTATACTTACGTAATAATAATTTTGTGCTTGTTCTTTGTTAATTCTTTTGAACATTTTGTTCGAAAATAACTAACTAATTCTTAATGAAAGCCGGTTGATGGTTTTGTATAAACGACTGGTCAGTAGTGAATATTATATATTCATAATGGTGGCTTACTTCTTTTTGACCAGTTTTTTTTAATAAAAAAATACATTTTAAAGAAAGTGTCGTAGAGAAAAATTTCTGTATGGCGTTTCACATATTTCTTTTGAAGTTTGGAACGGGATTGTTAACGATTAAAAATTTTAATGAATCAAAATTATAATTTTTTTATTGTCAATTAATGATTTTATTTTACGTATTATTTAAATAAATAATAAACGTTTAAATCGTGTGTTTAATTCAGGAACCGATATTCGTTGACTCGTAAATTAAATAGTATTACTGCAAGAATATTATAAAAAAAGGTACAGTAAATTTGATTTTACAAATCAGATTGACCGTACAAAAGTTTTTTTTTATTGTTTTTTAATAAGATTAAAATAACTTTTTATATATCACCTTACTCTTGGCTGGGTTATGCAATCATCATTCTGTTTAGTTTTGTAGTTATCTTTAAATCAATTTAAAATTTATTTATTATTATAAATTTTCAGATATTTGTTTTTGCAATTTTGTCGAATATCAACGAAGGCACTACAAGCCTTTTCCGTGACGTAATTAAGGTGCTTCTTGAAATGCAATTTATCGTCAAGAAAGACTCCAAGGTACTTTCTTAACGAGTGCTAAATACAGTCTACAGTAAGTACTAGCGGTTAGTACGTATATATAGTATGTATGTAGTAAGTTAAACTTAACGTACTTGAAGAGTATTCTATTACCGCGGAAGACACTAAACAAAATGTAGGCTAATAAATATACACGGAAATACTGTACATTAATTGCATTTTTTCTCACTGATAATCAAATTATTACACAAAAATCGTTAATGAATTAAAAATACAAAAAGCTATACTTGTTATGAATTGTAAAAAATACATTTTTATATATAAAACACCGTTCAATTTTTAAATTCAAGAATTGTGTTTTTAAAAGTTTTTCAGATAAAATAAAAACAATATTAAAATTATAAAAAATAAAATAAAAAGTAAAAAAATAATTGGCTCTTTCGTAAAAAAAAAAACAAAAAAAAAACAATTTATTTAAAATCAGTTTAAACAGTTGTCTAATATTCTTCTGTTGACTACATTGTAGTCAACCATTTTTTTTACATCTACCACCGCGGAAAAAACCGATTCTGGTATATCACCTTTTGACTCAACGAATCGTCAAACAGACTCTACGTTATCTGTAAGTTCGATTAAAGCTGGGGGCGGTGCCCAAAGAAGTTCATCATTGTTGTTATCCAAATCAGTCTCTATGGTGTCAATCTCAATTACCTTTGCGTTAATCGTATTGATTATATTTTCGTCAGTAGGGTATTCGTCTACTACCAAATCTTCGCCTATGGAAACATAATCCCGAAAAGTTACGTCACTGGGTACTTGCAAAACATCGATAATTGAATGCCATTCAATATATCGTCATCATCATAACCATTATTGTTGCTAGAACAAACATTTTCACTGCTAGTGAAAACAAAATCAGTGAGCAAAAAAAAAACATTCCAACAAAATAACGGGTTGTTGTGATTTTTAAATCCAACTTTTTTAAAACAATTATAAATTGTTAGCCCAGTCACATTATTTCAAGATTTTTTAACTTCCCATAGGCAACGAAGAAGATTAATTTTTGGTTTTTGTTTCTTTTCAGCCATATCTAACGTTTTCATTATAATCCTTTTCCTGTACATTTGCCTAAAACTCTGTATAATGCCTGGATCCATTGGTTGGAGTTTAGAGGTCACATTGGTGGAAAGAAAACCCATTTTATCGTTAACAATTCCTGAGGAAACGATTTTGGATGTGCCGGGCAGTTATCAAAAAATATAACAGTCTTTCTATTAATCGAATTATAATGATCGAGTTTGAATTACTATTCTTCGAAGATTTCACTAGTAATCCACGCTTTTCTATTGGCTTCGTACTAAATAGGCTAAGATTTAACGTTAGCGAAACAATGTGTTTTTTCAATTTACCAATTAATATAGGTTTCATTCAACTTTGCTGTTCGAACCTAGACATGTTCGAACATGTTCGAACCTAGAAGAACTGTGACGCGGTCTTTACTTCGTTTCCTACCAAGGCATTTATCACCTTTAAAACCTAAAGTTTTGTCAGGTAAACATTTGTAAAACAATCCAGTTTCGTCAGGATTAAAAACGCCCGATTCGTTTTATGTGCTCATAATTTCTTTTAGCGTACTGTTTGTCCACGTATTTCAAACTTCTTCATTTACACTGGCACTTTCAACAAAATAATTTTTAATGATTATTCCATGTCTATCTCTAAACTCATTAAGTCAACCCAAACTAGCTTTGAAATCCGTACAATTGAACTGTCACGCAAAGTACTTTTTCATGTAAAATTGGTCCATTGACAGATAAATTTTGATCGCGACTGTTTTTATACCACTCTAAAGCGCTTTTTTCAACATCGGGATACTTGACAGACTTTACGCTTTTGAACGCCTGACTTACGAAGGCTACGATTTTTCAAAATTTTTTCACGGTTTTTGTAAATCGTTGTAAGCGTGTTAGGTGATACACCAAATTCCGATGCGATCACGTTTTTCTTTTTTTCGCTCATCTAGCTTCCATTATGAGCCTTATTTTATATCTAATGACAGTGTTTTTAAATTTATTATCGACATTTTAAACAAAAGAACCGAAAGAATATAAAAACAGCTAACCAAATTGAATAAAAATTAAGCACGTAACAGTCGTTATAAGGAATGAATAAGAACACCCTTTTTTACAGTAGCAAACAGACATACGAAAATTATACATACTAGATGAAACGATTATAAAGACACATTGACCGACACTTTTTACGACAAATGAGTTCCAAAAGAATACTGATGTATAAGAATTCCACTCACTCTTTACTGTATGTTGAGTCATCCTTTTTTGTTATCGCATAGTACAGGAAGTGGATCATGCTTGTTTCATATTTTTTAACTGAATATCAGTCGGTATTATAGGCCTATCGTTAAACTTTGGTTTTTTTATTTTATTTTTTGTAATAAACTATCACATTTTTTACTCCGACTAATAAGAGTTTTGTTCGAGTTAAAGGTACTATACTTCCGTATCACGTAATACACTTATTTGCACGTTTCACAAATTGATAATTTTTTTAAAATGCTAAATTTCTTCATTTTTCGAAAAATTAACATATGATATCGGGATTTTTCCTAATGTATATATTTAAAAAAAATTAAAAATATTCATCGAAATCGGTGCATTAGGTTTAAGTAATAAACAAATAAACAAACTGTAAACAGATATACAATAAAAATAACAGATATAGGCAGGTTTTTTTTATTGACTTATTATATATACAAGTATTAGTTTTTACTAAATACGTTAAAATAGGAAGTACTGATAAAAATTAAAAAAAAAAATCTGATCTGGACACCGCATGACTTACTTATACGCCTATTAAATTACATATACTCTTTTTTTTTAAAAAATGAAAAGTACATAAAACTTTATTTCATTAACTTCTGATATTTTTTCAATTTTTTTTTTATTGTTATAATTGAATTATTATTTAACGTAAGGTTTTTTTTTACAATCAGAGGTTAATTATTATGATTAATAAATTAATATATTTAAATTAAAAAGAAGGAGATGAAGTCGGATTCGAACCGATATGCCTTCCCCTTGTAAGATTCAAATATTACATTAATTAAAGTTTTATTTGGCTATAACTCTGGAACCAATGAAAATTAGTCCCACTTATTATATATTGTTATAAAGCTATCAATGAGGGCTTATTACTACAGCTAAAAAAATCAAAAATCCAATTTTTTTTTGATTTTGAGCTTTTTTGAACACTTTAGGTTCAGTCGATTGCAGTCAGAAGAAGAGGTGCACAACTAGATATTTCAACAATCCTTAACCCAACATTTCAACATCCTACGGCTAATGTTTTTAAATTATGCGAAATACATACATACGTACAGACGTCACGCTGAAATTAGTCAAAATGGATTCACGGATGGTCAAAAAGGATATTTCCGTTGAAATCTGAAAACCGAGATCTTTCGCGATCACAATACGTCCTTTACTTCGTACAAGGAAATAAATTAAGATTTTTCTGCATAGTCATTCAACGTATACGTAAGAATATCGCACTCCTCTAATGGAAGCTATCGCAAGTTTTACAAAATGAAAGTTTTTGTCATAACTTTAGCTCTACATAGCTCATTTAGTTTTTAAGGTAAGGAGACATAATTTTACATCATAATGAATTTAAATAAATGTACAGATCCGATACTTTTAAAATAAAAAAATATTGAGGAATGATTGTTAGTACACAAGGGAATCAGAAAACGTAAATTTTTGTTATGATAGATTGTTGTGTTAAGAAGTGTGAAATGCTAAAAATAATTTTCATTTACGTCTTTTGATTTATTTTATAGTTATTTTCTATACTTATATTTATTTAGTATTCTACTGTAATTTTATGTCCTGTGTTTATATTTTAAATAATTAATATACAGTTTTAACATTTACATTTTATTTATGCATTTTATAATATTACTACAATCAAGGTTTTACAGTGATTGATCCGTCAAGGCAAAAGTTAGAGAAGTTCCTTATTTTACCGTGGAGTCGAGTATTTACTTATTCCTGATGTAATCTATTATTATTTACCGGTTAAAATTAAAGATTTATTTACTTGCCACAGATTTTTACCAATTCAGTATCCTTACCAAAAGATTATATAAGTGAAGTTAGGTTGTCATTTTTAGTAGTTAGGTTAGTTTGTCATTTCAACTTCCTTGTACGAAGTAAAGGAAATTTTATGATCGCGAAAAAATTCGGTTTTTCAGATTTCAACGGAAATATCGATTTTTACCATCCCTAAATCCATTTTGATTAGTTTCGGCGTGATGTCTGTACGTATGTATGTATGTACGTACCTACGAATGTATCTCGCATAACACAAAAACGATTAGCCGTAGGATATTGAAATTTTGGTTTAGAACTGTTGTAACATTTGGTTGTGCAATTCCCTTTTTGATTGGAATCGACTGTACCAAAAGCGTCCCAAAAATTGGATTTTTGACTTTTTCTTAACTGGAGTAATAAACCGTCATTGAGAGCTTTTCAACAGTGTATCATAAGTGGTACTTATTTTCATTGGTTTCAGAGTTATAGTCAAATGAAGTTTTAATTAATGAAATATTTAGATCTTAGAAGGGGAACGCACATCGGTTAGAATCAAACTTCATCTCCTTTTCTTTTTTTTTAATTTAAATATATGGATATATTAATAATTAATTATTAACCTTTGATTATAAAAACAAAATTTACGATAAATAATAATTTAATAATAATAAAACAAAAAATTGAGAACAATCAGAAGTTATTAACGAAATAAAATTTTATATATTTTTCATTTTAAAAAAATGTGTGTATGAAATTTATTAGTTGTACAAGGTATGTGACCCACATCAGATTTTTCATTAATGTAATATGTGTACGCTAAATTATTCCGTTAAAATTAAAAATAAAAAAAAAATTAAGGAAAAATTCAATTAATATATCTAAAAATTGTGAACCAATCGATTACTTATAAAGACCTCTTTCTCATTGTTAAATTGTACAACTGTATTATTTATTGTCCAAAATCATTATAAAAAAAATATGATTTGGACACCATATGACTTCTTTGTACGCATATTAAATTACATAAAATTTTATTTCATTAATAACTTCTGATACTTTTTCATTTTTTTATTGTTATGGAATTATTAATGACTCTATATTTTTTTTTTTTACAATCAGTGCTTAATAATTATTAATAAATCAATATATTAAAATTAAAAAAAAAGAGATGAAGTCGGATTCGAACCGATGTGCCTTCCCTTTCTAAGATTCAAATATTTCATTAATTATAGTATTATTTGGTTATAACTCTGGAACCAATGAAAATAGGTACGACTTAAGATATATCGCTGAAAAGCTCTTAAGGAGAGCTAATTACTGCAGTTAATAAAAGTCTAAAATATAAAGTTTTTGGTTTTTGAGCTTTTTTGGACTCTTTTTGGTGCTGTCAATTACAATCAAAAGGGAAGCTGCACAACTAGGTGTCAAACAGTTCTAAATCCAAAATTTCAACATCCTACGGCTAATAGTTTTTACGTTATGCGAAATACATTCGTACGTACTTACAGACGTAACGCTGAAACTGGTTAGAAATGAATTCAGGGATGGTCAAAATGGATATTTCCGTTGAAATCTGAAAACCGAAATTTTTTCGATCAATAAATTTTTTTATTCGTACAATAAATTAAAAGCTAAGCTACAGTAAAATGTAAAAACTTTAATAACAGTTTAAGGAAAAATTAAAAAATATTTTGATGTAGAGTTGTATTACATATTACAGCATGATTAAGTTTCTACGTATACAATGGATTTAAATATTTTTCTATATATTTTATTCTGATAAAATTTTGGATGACCACATTATTTTGGCATTACAAGTGGTAAAATACGAGTTAGATTTTCTTTTAAAAATTTTATTCAATAAGGGAAAATGACATTACAAAAAAAAAAAAATAAATAACTAGTACGATCACAAAATATGATCTCGGTATTCCTACATAAAAATGTGTCTCTAATCAATTACAAAAAGTAATACTTTTTTGTATAAAATAAAAAAAAAAATGAAATTCAGCAACCCAATATCATTTTTTTCAAACATTATTCAACATTTGATACTTCTGTAATATGTTTTGCAAACCAGTGGTCACAATAAGTAGAATAGATATCATATTTTATATTTTTCACTATATTTTTTATTTTTATATTATATGAAAACAATATTTTGTAATTACTTATATAATTAAAACAAACTGATATATTTCTTTTATAAATATTATTCAGTAATTTACGTAAAAAAAACATATCCTATCACCAAGTCTGACATTACTCTTTACTGGAAACAATTTTATTTTTAATGAACTATTAAGTTTTTTATATGTAAAATTTAAATACTTTTACTCTCCCTGCCATACCGCAATATATGCTCCTACAGTAGCTGTAGATATAATGGGAAAGTATACAGAAAGTAACAAAAAAAATCTAAAAAATTTATTTTTAAGTTTTGTGCCTTAAGAAGACATTTAAAAGAAATTTATAAAAAAATAGATTTAAACAAATTGTTTATAATCTGTGGTAAAATCAATTTTATTCCAATGATTCTAAGTCCAAAAAATCTAATTCTGTCAGACGTGTGTATACGCCTAAGTATGTTGGCTTGTACTTGAGTTTATAACTCTGGATCCCTTTAATCGCTTTTCTTGGAAGACAGATACCACCTTTAACCCACCGAGTTGGTCTAGTGGTGAACTCGACATCTCAAATCAGCTGATTTCGAAGTCGAGAGCTCTAAGGTTATACTTTTGGACTTGAATACTACTAGATCGTGGATACTGGTGTTCTTTGATGGTTGGGATTCAATTAACGGCTTATAATCAGGATGATCGACCTGAGACTACACAAGAAGATTTGCATTCATACATATTGTCTTCATTCATCCTCCGTAATTCCGTACAATGGTCCCAGAGGCTTAACAGAAAAGGAAAGAAAAAGGTACCACCACCTTTGAGTGACAAATATATTAAATTTAAAAAAGGGGCGGGTGTTTTGGCCGAAATAAGTTTAAAAAAAGTTTTTCTAAACAATTTAAATTCATCTGTCAAGTTACTTTTTTTGCATTTAAAATGTAAAAATTTCAATCTTTTGATAGCCCTTACTCTTTAATATTTCTAGAAGAAAAAATTATCCAAAATGTTTCCCCCTTCCGAGAAAATGACAACTTTGTTTATTTAGAATACGGCTGCAACTTAGTATTTTTTTAACAATTTTAAAACGTTGTTTTTTTTTTGTTCAACCTCCGTGAACACCGTTTGGTATTGCTTCAGAGGATGAGATGAGTAATTTGTAGCGTGTGTGAAAATCCCATGTCGGAGCGGGATTCGAACCCGAGATCTCCGGATATAAGGCCGAGATGCTGCCACAGAGGCAGGCTTAAAAAGTTGTTTGTTTAAATTTATTACCACCTCTTAAGATTTTCTTAAAAACTAATTTTCCTGAATGCTTCTCCTTGAACATGGAAGCCCACAAGTGCAAAATGTTTCTTCCCAATTTCAAATGTTTAATGCTCAAATAGTGTTTTTTTTTTTAAACTCTGCCTCCCGGAACCAGACCTTCAATTAAGCATGAACATGGTTCCGGCAGGTGCCTTCGTCTTTAGCCACCAGATGAAGAAACAAAATGTGTTTTATTAAACAATAAAGTTACTAATATAGCTTAATAACCCTTCCCTGATCGGAGAGCTCAAAAAAAAAATGAAGAAACTATGTACTTTCAATTTTAATTTATTTAAATTCACTTCTAGTGAATAGTTTAATTAAAAAAGCCCTGATGCATGAACCTCCAAACTTTTAAAAAATCGAAAACATATTTTTTAAATTGTGATGCTACGTAATATACTAACATTAATAATTTTGGTTGTTGATTGATGTTGTTCAGCAGTTTTAAAAGATTTAAATATAATCAAAATCGATTTAAATGTATTCAATTCATCGCCGGCTTCTTTTTTTTTCACCATCATTATCGTTGGTGTATATAGTACTGGACTGTTATGATATGAATGTAGCAGCGGAATGATGTGAAACTTGAGTCATCCTAATATATGTCAGATTTTTCTTGTGAAAATTATAGAATGCTGAATGGAAGTTTTTCTTAACATGTCCTAAATGTAAAATTTAGATTTAAAACCGAATTAAAAACTTCTTTTGAGTTTATATTTTAGATGAATTTACGTGGATGAACTTTAAGATAAGTTATAATAAATGTTCCCGCATTACAGAAAGTTTTATATCTCCCAAGGTAAACAGTCTATTTACGTCGTTACACTGAAATACATTTATTGTTTTATCAAGATGGAGAATTCTCACTTCTTGAGTTGCTTACATACGGCTTGTTATTTCATATCGGTTGAAATTTTTGTAGTCTTACGTAAATATAAAATAATAATAAAAAAAAAAATAATAATAATAATAACAATACACCCTAAATAGTGTGTAAGTAGGTTGATGGGGATGTAGCTCAGTAGTAGCTACGTAGAAAAGTATGGTAACCAGTCAAAAAAATGGGGAATGGGTTTTATTCATTTCTCGACGTTTCATGATTCAAGGACTCCAAAAAAGGGAGTAATATACGTGTGTTGGCATGTTTGAAGCTAAATAACTTTTGATTTTATAAACCGATTTTGATGAAATTTGGCACAGAAATTCGTGTGCAATTCGTGTATTGTTGGTAAAGGTTTGGGGTCAATACCTCCAGGAGGTGAGATAGATAGTTTCTTTTGGAGTCAATTTTTTCAAAATGTTTGAAATATAATTTCAATATATATCAATCTACTGAGATTGCAGACATGTATGCATGTACTGCATGCATACATGTTTATCTTAATATTTAAAAAAAAAAATTCCCAGAACTCCCCCTTCACCAAAAATCGAAAAAAACTAGCTTTTTATCTATGTATAAATTGAACCGAATTTTTTTTTTGGCTTCTTAAGTATAGTAGTAGTGTATGTGGTCACAAAAATACTTTGAGAAAATATTGGGGGTGCGGGATGTGATAAAAGTTTAAAAATATCGATTTTTGAATTCTTTAAACTTTTTCAGACATCATTTGTGTTTCCACTATGTAAAAATTAATAACCAATTCCAGGGAAGTATAACAAATTTATTGTCTTACTTTTTTCAATAATAATTATGTTTGTTTCATTTAATCTTTCATATCAATTTTATACATATTTACCACTGCTTTTAATAATTATTTATTTATATTTTCTTATAATTTTTTAAAAGGAATAAAAAAACAAATAACCTTAAAGAAGAAAATTAAATAGACTAAAATAAAAAAAAAGTCAATATTTGTTTCTTTAAATTTTGTCGTTTTGAAATGATTACAAAATTAAAGATTAAAAAATTAATAAATATTTAAAAAGAAATTATTACTGTTTGCATCTAATACAGTATATTAGTAAGACATTTTACAATCATTTATTATTATTATTAATAAAATATTATCGATGAAATCGATAAAAAGTGAATATGATTTACGAGTAATGATAGAATCAAGAATATTTGTGAAATATAACTTATATCTAAAATATTTTTAAAATTTTAATTTTTAAGTTATTTCATTCCATCAGTAGAAAATATTTATATTTGCATGACAGTGATAAGATTCATGATTCATAAAAATTGAAATTAGTTTAATAATGATAGAGATGAAATATATATCACGATTAATGGATAACTTAATTATTCATTTACGAATAAAATAATTTAGAAATCAAGATTAGACTCCAAAACCAATTACTAAGAAAAATTTTTTTTCCTCCTCCAACTGGAATCATAAATAAATCATATGAGACACTATGGCATGAAAACGGATCATCCAAAAACAAAAATGACAGTAGCTAATATAAATAATTTGACAAATTTAGTTTGAGTTAATGTTAAAAGAGTCCAAGCAGTTAATAACACAATTAACAAAAATAGTAAATAACGTAGATAGTGAATAATGATAAACTGTAAAACACATTAAGAAAAGCAATTCGAGATAAGTAACTTCCTCAATCCTTAACTGCCTCCGTAGCGCGAGTGGTAGGGTCTCGGTTTTTCATCCGAAGGTCCCGGTTCGAATCCCGGTCAGGCATGGGATTTTTCATAGCTACAAAATTCCACTTTCATATCCCACGCAAAAGCTTCAAGCTTATGTGGGAATGTCATCAAAAATAAAAATCTTAGGATCCACAATTCACCAGAATCATTTGCTTCACAGGCAACGTCTTTTCTCATTCGTCAAGGAATATAAACATCGTTAGGGCCGATTAGTCATGTTTCGTGAGAAGGATACACATAAAAAATACAATAGTCAAATAGGACGAACCGCAGGAAAAATGAACTGTAAATTAGAATAAAAATATAAGAAAAAAAAATAAACATAATAATAATAAATCGGTCTCCGTGGAGGGAGTGGTAGCGTCTCGGCCTTTCATCCGGAGGTTCCAGGTTCGAATCCCGGTCAGGCACGGCATTTTTACACGCTAAAAAAAATTGTCATTCATCTGATCCTCTAAAGCAATACCTTACGGTGATCCCGAAGGTTAACAAAAAATAAATTAACGAGTTGGAGTTGGATAACTAATAAGGCAGTATTCAGACCAGACTCTTCAATAACCCAGACTGTCCATGAAAGCATATGATTTACCTCTTTCACGGATGTAGGTAGATGAATATCTACCTATCCGTCGCCGTCGGATATCTACCTATATCCGTCGCCTCTTTCCAGTACATGGAGCTTTCTCAGCCGTTTGATATTCACTCCATTACTCCTTAAATTCAAAACAAGATAATTAATATGCGAATTCAGTTGGAATGTGTATTTCGGCCCAGACGTTCCCATTTTCGCACGGACACCAAAATAACCGTGTATCTCATTTTTCCTTACTCCAAAGGCGGGTCCGAACTGGTTTTAAGAACGCATTATATATAATAACTTTTGGATAAAGAGATCTGAAGACCTTAGTCTAAAAGGCAGAAAATATTCTGGACCGTAATGTTAACTTGCTTTCGTTTCTCTCTCTCATTACTAGCCTCCCTATGCACAAACAACTCACTCACAAACAGCTGATTATACACAAAAAAAATTATTTAAGATTTTAACCATGATGACAATTTCAATATCGGCTAAAAATATTTGTTTTATAGCGTTTTCTAAGTATTATTTATATGTCAGTTAACTTTTTCTTATTTTTTATACTTTATTTTATGTACAGTGTGTTTTTACTTCCTTGTACGAAGTAAAGGAAATATTGTGATTGCGAAAAATTTTTGTTTTCAGATTTCAACGGAAATATCCATTTTGACCATCTTTGAATCCATTTTGACAAGTTTCGGCGTGACTTCTGTACGTATGAATCTTACATAACTCGAAAACAATTAGCCGTAGGTTGTTGAAATTTTCGATTTAGAACTCTTGTAACATTTACTTGTGCATCTTCCCTTTTGATTGCAATCGACTGAACCAAAAGTGCCCAAAAAACCCAAAATTCAAAAAATTTGGATTTTGGATTTTTCTTAACTGTAGTAAGACCTCATTGAGAGCTTTTCAACGACACATCATAAGTGGTACTTATTTCCATTGGTTCCAGAGTTATATCCAAATGACAGTTTAATTGATTAAATATTTGGATCTTACAAGGGGAAGGCACACTTGTTCAATCCGACTTCATCTCCTTTTTTTAATTTTTTTCTTTTTAATTTAAATATATTAATTTAACCGCTCATTGTAAAAAAATACAATAAATAATAATTCAATAATAACAAGAAAAAAATATATATGAAAAAATATCAGACGTTACTGAAGAAATAAAATTTTATTTACTTTTCATTTAAAAAAAATGTGTATGTAATGTAATAGCCATACAAGGAAGTCATGTGGTGTCCACATCACAACTTTGGGGATTAATTTTATTTACAAGTTTATAACTGTATAAAAATTTAGATATTTTAATTTAATACTTTGCTGACATAAAAAAAATATTTTGTTTGCTAAATCATTTTTTAGGCAAATAATCATAGTTTCTTTCTTTTTCCTGTTTAGCCTTCGGTAACTACCGTTTAGATAATACTTCAGAGGATGAATGAAGATGATATGTATGAGTGTGAATGAAGTGTAGTCTTGTACATTCTCAGTTCGACCATACCTGAGATGTGTGGTTAATTGAAACCCAACCACCAAAGAACACCCGGTATCCACGATCTAGTATTCAAGTCCGTGTAAAAAAAGCTGGCTTTACTAGGACTTGAACGTTGGAACTCTCGACTTCCAAATTAGCTGATTTGGTAAGACGCGTTCACCACCAGACCAACCCGGTGGGTTAAATAATCAAACTAAAATAAAATATAATCACTTGAGCTATCATATAAAGTTATTTAATATCCAATCCAAATAATTTTGCTGACCGATAAACGTCAATTGGTATTTCAATAAATATGTATATATATTTTGTTACCACATATATGCCTGATTTAATATCGGCGGGCGAACATAATGGTAACTCAGACGCAAGCTTGCGCACAGTATTCGGACGCGCTGACACAAGCATCACTACCGGCGTGCAGATGAGCGCGCTGTTCTCCCACCATAGCGGTGCTGAAGCCCCACCACACTCAGGCTCCAACAAAAGAGCGTGCACCACGAGTGTGAAGGCCTCCACCACCACCTGTAGGAGACCAAGAAGAAGAAGAAGAAGTTGGAAGAAGACCGAAGTTTTCCGGCCGGCTCAACGTGGGACCTCCCGGTGGATGCCAACATCCCCGCCGGAGCAGAAGACCTGGCCGGCCCGCCGAGGAAGCGGACGCTACCTTCCCGCTCCAATTCCAGCTCGTTAGGCTTCAATCGCCCTGGCCGCGGTGAACTCAGCAGCAGGAGCCGGCCCAACGTGGAATCGCTTGGGCAGAACTGCCTCGGCTGCGCCGGCGAAGGACGACCGACGTCGACCCGACACTTCGGAGATCTGGGGGCCACCACTGCCATGCTGTAGTGGGAACCCAATTGCCGCTGAGGGAAAGCCCGGTCATACTGCGATGGCCGAGCCGCAACTCCCCGACTTCTCTGGAGACCAGCTTCCGGACCCAACAGCTCTTCTCAGAGCTAACGCAAAAAACAACCCGTTTCAGGGCCACCACAAGGTTATGAATTACGTGCCGTCGAAGCCATTCGGCAACAATATATATATGTATTATAAATAATTAGATTACTAAAAAATCTGATGTGGACACTACATAACTTCTTTGTACACCTACTAAATTACATATGCAAATTTCTTTTTAAAATGAAAAGTGCATAAAATTTTGTTTCATTAATAACTTCTGATACATATTTTTTTATTGTTATTATTGAATTATTATTTATTGCAAAAGTTTTTTTTTTACAATCACAGGTTAATAATTATTAATAAATGAATACATTTAAATTAAAGAAAAAAAAGCTAAAAAAAGTAGATGAAGTCTGATTGAACCGATGTGTCTTCCACTTGTAAGATCCAAATATTTCATTAATTAAAAGTTTAATTGGCTATAACTCAGGAACCTATGAAAATAAGTACCATTTATGATATATCGTTGAAAACTCTCAATGAGGACTTATTACGTACATAGGAAAAAGTTCAAAATCCAAATTCTTTGGATTTTGAACTTTTTTGGACGCTTCTGGTCCAGTCGATTGCAATCAAAATGGGAGGTGCACAACTAGATGTTACAATAATCCTAAATCCAAATTTCAACATCCTACGGTTAATCGTTTTTGAGTTATGCTATGTAAATACGTACGTACAGTTTGCACGCCGAAATAGTGATGGTGAAAATGGATTTTTCCGGTGAAATCTGGAAACCGAAATTTTTCGCGATCACAATACTTCCTTTACTTCGTACACATCAGGATGTCGAAAAGAGTAAAATAGAAACAATAATGCAGTTTAAAAAAATTAATAATTATTATTATAATAGAGTCAATCAAAATTGCAGTCATTTTATTATAATTAGTTATTATTATATTCATCAATTACTGTTTAAGAATAAATAAACATGAACAGAAGAATAATCATGAAAAAAATATAAGCCTAGAATTAGGAAGGGTAAAAAAAAATCTGAAAAAAATTATAACTTTCATAACAAAACGATCACAAATTATAAATTTAACCAATAATATATTTTATTTGAAAACTCAATGTACAACAGTTTTTTAAAGTTTACCTATCTAATTGATAACGTTAATTTCAAATCGTTTATCTATAGCTTTGTATAACTTGAACTATTGGTAAAGTGGTTACTTGCAAAACAACTCCGTTCATTAAACCCTTCATGATAATTTTTTGTTAACATTTTTCTGATAATTTCTACTGAATTTGATTACTTTAATAGTATATTTTTATATGAATAGTCCAAAAGCATCACGCAAATACTAGTTTTTAATCTTCTTCTTTTTTTCTTTTCTGAAATTCTTCAACTGTTCTGATTTGATCTATTTATCTTCTTCAGTTCATTACCTACTACTAGGGATTTTCTGTTTCACATGTATGTTCAAATTGTACAAGAAATTTTTAAATACATCTCTGTTTAAGGAACTTTCCTGAGTTGATTGAATTTTTGCACTTCTGTTTTTATTTTTATTTTTTTATGTAACCTTGTGGTTTTTGTTTTTCTAAATTATATCAAAGATTTGTTTTTTAATCTACATTCATTCGTCCTAATTTCATGTTCGAAATATCTTAATCTTTTTTTTCTTCGAATACAGTCTGTTTCTTTCGTATTGATATTTTGATAAATTTATTTATTTGATTTTTAATTTATGTGTTCTTTTATTATGTTTTGTATAAACGGTCTTTTAAATAAACGGTCTTTTACCGTTTATTTTTTGAGGTCACTCTTTTCTATTTTTAATATTTTTTCTAAATTTTTAAACTGTTTCCATACAAAAAATAATTATAAATCGAATTACTTATTATATTTTAATGTCTGATTTTGGCATTTTCGGATAAATTTTCTTTGTTGTAAATTTTTTTTTTTTTGTCTTCAGTCATTTGACTGGTTTGATGCAGCTCTCCAAGATTCCCTATCTAGTGCTAGTCGTTTCATTTCAGTATACCCTCTACATCCTACACATCCCTAACAATTTGTTTTACATATTCCAAACGTGGCCTGCCTACACAATTTTTCCCTTCTACCTGTCCTTCCAAAATTAAAGCGACTATTCCAGGATGCCTTAGTATGTGGCCTATAAGTCTGTCTCTTCTTTTAACTATATTTTTCCAAATGCTTCTTTCTTCATCTATTTGCCGCAATACCTCCTCATTTGTCACTTTATCCACCCATCTGATTTTTAACATTCTCCTATAGCACCACATTTCAAAAGCTTCTAACCTTTTCTTCTCAGATACTCCGATTGTCCAAGTTTCACTTCCATATAAAGCGACACTCCAAACATACACTTTCAAAAATCTTTTCCTGAGATTTAAATTAATTTTTGATGTAAACAACTTATATTTCTTACTGAAGGCTCGTTTAGCTTGTGCTATTCGGCATTTTATATCGCTCCTGCTTCGTCCATCTTTAGTAATTCTACTTCCCAAATAACAAAATTCTTCTACCTCCATAATCTTTTCTCCTCCTATTTTCACATTGAGTGGTCCATCTTTGTTATTTCTACTACATTTCATTACTTTTGTTTTGTTCTTGTTTATTTTCATGCGATAGTTCTTGCGTAGGACTTCATCTATGCCGTTCATTGTTTCTTCTAAATCCTTTTTATTCTCGGCTAGAATTACTATATCATCAGCAAATCGTAGCATCTTTATCTTTTCACCTTGTACTGTTACTCCGAATCTAAATTGTTCTTTAACATCATTAACTGCTACTTCCATGTAAAGATTAAAAAGTAACGGAGATAGAGAACAACCTTGTCGGACTCCCTTTCTTATTATGGCTTCTTTCTTATGTTCTTCAATTGCTACTGTTGCTGTTTGGTTCCTGTACATGTTAGCAATTGTTCTTCTATCTCTGTATTTGAACCCTAATTTTTTTAAAATGCTGAACATTTTATTCCAGTCTACGTTATCGAATGCCTTTTCTAGGTCTATAAACGCCAAGTATGTTGGTTTGTTTTTCTTTAATCTTCCTTCTACTATTAATCTGAGGCCTAAAATTGCTTCCCTTGTCCCTATACTTTTCCTGAAACCAAATTGGTCTTCTCCTAACACTTCCTCCACTCTCCTCTCAATTCTTCTGTTATAAATAATTATAGTTTAAAATGCAATTTTTTTTTTTTAATTTTGTCAATTTAATTTGTAAAGAATTTTTGTTTCTTTCATTATTATTGATTGCTTCGCCAAAATATTTAAAAGGTTTAGTTGTGTTTACATTTCAATATTTGATATAGAGTATTTTCTCGTTGAAATTTTTAATGTTTACCACAATTTCAGTTTTGGTAAAAGACATTTGTAAACCAGCCATTTCAACTATAATTTTAAGGTCTTCAATTTGGATAATTGTATCTTCTTCTGATCCCGCTAGTTAAGCAATGTTATCAACAACGGCCAAATATTTATGTATTACAACCCGTTTTTTTCTCAATTTTATTCCTTAGTTTTCTTCTCCCAAAATGATTTCATAGTTTTGTTTAATACAGTATTGAACAGTAACAGACCATCTTATTCCCGTCTTGATTTGATATGGTTTGCTATTTTCCCCAATAATTTAAATGTAATAAGAGAGTATCTCAGTAACTTTTAAAAGATTAACCGTCTTTAGTTCATCTCCATATTCTTCTAAATATTTAATTAATGGATCTCTAATATTATTTTTGAAATCTATCAATGAAATGATTACATTAATCAATCAAATGAGTTAATTATAAATATTAAACTGAGAATTTGTTCTTGACATGATCTACGTTTTCTAAATTCCCCTTTATATTCTCCAGTTTTATGATCACCTTTAACATTATGAATTTTAAGATAAAAAATACTTTGCTGGTTGTACAATAAGGATTTTAAAAATTTTCCTGAGTTTATTTGATGATCTCAAGTATATCGATGTTGAAATTAGAAGATGTAATTGAACACTGTAAGTCGAAATCGTTTAAATACGGTAAAAAAATTGTTTAAAATAACATTTTATATTTATTCCCTACAACCAACCAATACATTTTTTTAAATATCTTAATTCTTCATTTTAAAAAATATATTACACAATGATCAAGATGCAATCTTAGATGAAAATATCATCTGGTGTGGAACATTGTCGAATGTACGTATATATTCTCAGTGGACAGAACAAATAAAGAGTAACCTATGTTTGAACACAGCCTCAATGACTATGATTTTTTTATTATTTAATTACAAATTTTTTTAGTTGCTTTAGTAAAGTTTCGAAGAATAAATTTTCTGTAATACGTAGGAAGTAATAACGTATATTTTTAAAAAGGTTTTATTTCTAATAAAATATTTATAATTACAGATTATTTTACAAGAAACAGTTTAAAATTTATAAGTAATTCTTATTTAAATACTACAAGGACATTCATTGTTCATTTGTAAAAATGAAAGGAAAATATATATTGTATTTATTGTTCTTAGTTATTGCTTACCTTTCTTTGCTGTTCTAAATACATAAGTAATAAAAACGGTTTTTTAAACGTCAACAGCCTTTACTATAATAAAGTCATAGATCTTAATTTCTTTCCATTATTCTTGTTCTGTATTATATGTTACGTATAATTTTTATTTATTTAACTTTCGTAATACAATATAATAGATAATACTATATTTTACATTTTTTCCAACTGATAAATTTTTTTATACTTAGCAATATATAAATAAATAAAAAATAAAGTTGTGTTATAAATTAAAATATAGGTACATTATAATTTTATTATATTCTTGGCATTTAATAGATTTCTTTATATTTATTTATTATATAATATTACTGTAGTTACATTAATTTATAACTCTGTATTGTAATATGATACTTTAAACTATATATAAAGCAACACAGCTATCATAAATTTTATGTTGTTATTGATATTACATGATTGAACCATGCATTGGTTAGTTTTACTTTTCTAGTAAGTTTATCTAGTATGTAAAATCTGTATTATATTGACTTGATAGCGTTTTACTACAACATTTCATGTATGATATTTTTACTATCTTACTACATATAAACTACTGAAATTTGCGGTCTTTCTTTAATACATAAAATATAAAGTAATTTAAATAACGGAATTTAAAATTTATTTGAATATATATAATAATTATAACCTTATTATTTATTTGTATTCAAGTAATAAGTTATTTTTGCCCATGTACATTTTTTGAATGAGAATTTTAGAGTCCTTCATAAAAGAGCATGTTTACATTCATTTCGTACAAAATTACGAGGTTTAGTCGTGCAACAAAAGAGGTTAATAATTTCAATATGTCAATATATATAATCTACGTGTATATATATATATATATATATATATATATATATATTACTAGGCGGTCGGAACTCCGCCCCCTAGACCCCCGGGGCACGGGGCCAACCGTAGGGCTGCAGAGCTCGCATCGGTCGTCATTCCCGACTACCAAGAGGGCTCTGCCTCTAGTCCCCCGCAGTGTTCGTTACCCTCATGGTTGTGAGAATAATACGAATAAGTAAAAATTAAAATATTCAAGCTTTACACAAATCTGAAAAATAAACTAAATTACATAAGACAGAATAGTAGTAACTATGGTAATTAACGTACACATTTTTTTCCTAAAACGAAAAATTAAAAATTTATTTCTCTTGCCATGGAGACAATTTTTTTTTCTAATTTACAATTTCACCTCCAAGGGGGCAACAGCCTCGGTATATGGCTTAAAACCTTTCCTGGGATAAACGAATCTATCCTGCAAATTTGAAGATAGTCGGTCAGTTGATTCTGCGTTATGCCAGAACAAACAGTCAGACAAACAAACAAACTTTCGGCTTTATATATAAGGTATAATAAATAAATTTGTTGCAATTTTACTTAAAATAACCTGGTTTATAATCAAGATTAAAAATGTAATTTTTCCTACAGTAAAGAAGAAGAAGATTAATCTTATCCTTATTAAAAAAAAAGCTTATTTGTTTGTTCTCCACAAAAATTAAAAAAATAAACTTTAAATTTGTTAACCCAGTAAAAATTTACAAAAATTACAAGTAAAATCTTTTATTAGATATTATGTTGTAAGTTTTCCTAAAACATAATTAAAAATACCTAAAATAATAATATTTTGCACTATTTTTATTTAAAATATATAATAACGATAAATTAAACATTAAAAAAAAAATGATTTCTAACTGTGTCTCAAAGCTGAAGAACAGTTATTATTTTGATATAACTATGACTTAGAAAGATAACTATCTTTAAATTAAAACAAATTGAAACAATAAAAAATCCCACGAATTCAGGGGGTCTATCAAGGTCAGTCATCAAGAGTGGTCCACCTCAGCGAACCACCGTCTCATGAGCAGAGCTGCCCCTGTAAGACCCTCCCTCCAGGTTGCACCGTTTCATTCAACAGCGTCTCGTTCTTTAGTCTTTATAATATTCGTGACTAAGGTTGCTACGGCGTTCATTCACGATGTCCTTTAACATGCATTGTACGGCATTATCCGGTATGTATGGCCCATGTGTGCCTCAGTACGTCCCACCGGTGACACAAGTATATCGTGTTTTGCACGGTATCTATTTCTTCACAGTACTGGCAAACCGGTTCGGGCCTTCTGCCAAAGCGATGGATGTAAGCTTGAGGCTTACATCCCTCTATGCCCAGAATTATTAGTCAAAAATAACAATGTTATTGTACATCAAACCTAAAACTCCTGGTTTCGTCACCGAAATTTCTGTTTTACATTAGGTATCATAAGCACTATTGGAGATACACTTATGGCATCTATTTTACTCGATTTTTCGGTCAAAAAATATAAGAAACATTAAGTTTTCCCTTATATAACGCCTTAATTATTTCAGTATTACCTCACCGAGAGAACTGAAATCCAGACGAAATTTTTCATTACTCGATAACGAAGCGTTTTCGGCCATATGTTAGTGTGATTTTTTTTTGTTTATTTCAAACAGTAGAATCGGTTCCCAGATTACTTCCCTTTCCTCCTGAATCGATATATCGATTTATCTATTTATATATATATATATATATATATATTGTATGTGTGTGTGTTTTATATATATATATATTGTATGTGTGTGTGTTTTATATATATATATATTGTATGTGTGTGTGTTATTTATATATATATATATATATATATATATATATTGTGTGTGTGTGCGCGCACTCACACACAATAATAATAATGTAAATTTGCAACCAAAATTTTAAATTCGTTGAGAAGTTGAAAAGTACTAAAAGGAGAGAGGTTGATATCTTTAAGATATATTGGTAAGTCTCCCATTCTTTTATACTATTATCTAACACTGATCACAGCCCGGTAAATCAAACTGTAACACTGCTACCTTTACAAATCTTATTTTTATTTTTTTTTTTGGGGGGGGGGGGACATTAACGCTTTCGCGTTATCATCACCCGGAATATACATATAACAAAAAAAGGAAACTGCAACTTTTGTTTGGTATGAAAGAGCGGTAATCAACATATGGTTATTAGCTAAGTGGAAATTGGTAGCGTATGAAAAGATGTCATGCCTGACCAGGATTCGAACCCTGGTATCTTCTTACGAAATGCCGGACGTTAGCTACTCAGCCAAGGAGGTCTTCTGTTTTCTTAACTACTCAAAATTTATTAATTTTTAAAAAAACGATAACTTAACAATAGATTTAAATTCTCATATATCACATATGTTCTTTTTTTTTGTTTAACCTCTGTGACCACTGTTAGGTATTGCTTCAGAGGATGACATGAATGATTTTTAGCGTGTATGGAAATGCCATGCCTGACCGGGATTCGAACCCCGGACCTCCGGATGAAAGGCAGAGATGCTACCACTCACGCCATGGAGGACGGCAAACTGTTCTCTTGAACTCAATTTTCATTACGTAAATTTAAACAAAATATTTTATATACTAAAAAGTAGTGAGATAACCTTAAACATGTAGGCATCTGTTTAAACATACAACATCTATAATTCTTTATGATGTTATTTTACAAAATATTATCTAATCCTTTATTTCCTTTCCGTATAGTTTCGAGAAGACTTTTTGGGTTACTAGAGAATCTTAGTTTATTATCAGTAGAAGTCTAATCAATGATGCCAGTAAAACAGTGAGTAAACTGTTAAATCGGCTGCGTGCTGACTTGCTAGAACTAAAAAACTTTAACTAGGATTTTATCTAAACTGCTTATAAACCTGCTTATTTTTTTTACAGAACAACCGTTTTTTTCACTGCTTTGGATTCGATAATCCTTTAATGTATATTATATACACATATAATTTCATAACTAATTTATCTGAATTGGACAATTACATTCATAAATACATAAATCGTATTGCTGAGTATTTTTAACAAAATTTTCCCATTATTAATCCAATCAGCTTTTTTAAATTATTTCCATGTATTGTAAAATTAAAAGTAAAAAAAATTAAGTTTTTTTAGAAAATTAACCAATTATAATTGTTAAAAAAATGTTATGTAATTACATAATTTTTTTCTACGTTTAACTTTAACCGGGAAATATGATCAGTGTTTCTTGTGCTTCATTATGAAAATTCTTTCATGTCGAATGTATTTCAATAGAATCATTAAATTAATTTTTTTTGTTCTGTTTTGATAAGTATTTACTTTTGTTTATTTTTTTAAAATATGTATTTTATTATCAATTTTATTTGATTATAATTTTATTTATTTACTTTTAACCGATTTTAATGAAAGATTTCCAATCCGATCAGATTTTTTTTTACTTACTTGTACGAAGTAAAGGAAGTATTGGGATCGCGAAAAATTTTGGTTTTCAGATTTCAACGGAAATATGCATTTTGACCATCTCTGAATTCATTTTAACTAGGTTCGACGTGACGTCTGTACATACGTACGTACGTATGTATGTGTCCCGCATAACACGGAAACGATTAGCCATAGAATGTTGAAATTTTATAACTTTTAACAATAATAACATCTAGTTGTGCACCTCCGCTTTTGATTGAAATAGAATACACCAAAAGTGTTCAAAAAAGTACAAAATCCAAAAGTTTGGATTTTGGACTTTTTGTTAACTGCAGTAATAAGCCTTCATTGAGAGCTTTTCAACGATATATCATAAGTGGTACTTATTTTCATTGGTTCCAGAGTTATAGCCAAATGAAATTTTAATTAATGAATTATTTGGATTTTACAAGGGGAAGGTACATCGGTTCGAATCCGACATCATATACAAATATTTTTTTAACTTTTTTTTTAATTTAAATATATTGATTTATTAATAATTATTAACCTTTGATTGTAAAACAATTTTTACAATAAATAATAATTCAATAATAACAATGAAAGAAAAAAATATGAAAAAAATCACAAGTTATTAATGAAATAAAATTTTATGTAGTTTTCATTTTAATTCAAAAATTTTCACAGAAGTTATTAATTATTAATAAATCAATATATTTAAATTAGAAAAAGAAAAAAAAATGCGTACATGAAGTCGGATTCGAACCAATGTGCCCATGGTTACAGATGTGACACATTCTCACTTGGACCACATACCTACTTTATCGACGTGAAACAAAATTAATATATAAACTAATATTAAATGCTGATATGGACACCACAAAAAATGTGATGCAATGTGATGTGCACAGTTCAGTTTTGTAACTGTTAACTTTGTTAAAGAATTGGAGGATCGTATCTCACTTTCAAATGAAATAAGTTTAAATGAAGTGCAGCAAAAAATGTGTAAATGTAATTTAATTGGCGCACAAGGAAGTCATGTGGTGTCCACATCAGACTTTTTAAAAAAAAACAATTATAATTGTAAAAAAAATATTTTTTTTTGTATTCAATCATCTCACTGGTTTGATGCAGTTCTCCAAGATTCCCTATGTACTGCTAGTCGTTTCATTTCGTTATACCCTATACATCCTACTTCCCTAACAATTTGTTTTACATATTCCAAACGTTGCCTGCCTGTACAATTTTTTCCTTCTACCTGTCCCTTCAATATTAAAGGAACTATTCCAGGATGCCCTAGTATGTGGCCTATAAATCTCTGTCTTTTCTTTTAACTATATTTTCTTCATCTATTTGCCTCAACAGCTCTTCATTTGTCACTTTATCCACCCATCTGTTTTTTTAACATTATCCTATAACACGACATTTAAAAAGCGTCTAATCTTTTCTTCTCAGGTACTCCGATCGTCCAAGTTTAACTTCCATATAAAGCGACTCTCCAAATATATACTTTCAAAAATCTTTTCCTGACATTTGAATTAATTTTTGATGTAAACAAATTATATTTCTTACTGAAGGCAAATTATGTTTCGCCTGTGCTACTCGGCATTTTATATCGCTCCTGCTTAGTCCATCTTTAGTAATTCTACTTTCCAAATAACAAAATTCTTCTACCTCCATAATCTTTTCTCCTCCTATTTTCAAATTCAATGGTCCAGCTTTGTTATTTCTACTACATTTCATTAGTTTTGTTTTGTACTTGTTTATTTTCATGCGGTAGTTCTTGCGTAGGACTTCATCCATGCCGTTCGTTGTTCCTTCAAATCCTTTTTACTGTCAGCTAGAATTACTATATCATTAGCAAATCGTAGCATCTTTATCTTTTCACCTTGTACTGTTACTACGAATCTAAATTGTTCTTTAACATCATTAACTGCTAGTTCTATGCAAAGATTAAAAAGTAACGGGGATAGGGAACATCCTTGTCGGACTCCCGTTCTTATTACGGCTTCTTTCTTATGTTCTTCAATTATTACTGTTGCTGTTTGTTCCTATAAATGTTAGCAATTTTTCTTCTATCTCGGTATTTAACCCTTATTTTTTTTTTAAATGTGAACATTTTATTCTAAACTACTTAATCGAATGCCTTTTCTAGGTCTATAAATGGTTATGTATTACATAATTATTTTTTACGTTTAGCTTTTACCGGGAAATATGATCAGTGATCTATGTGAAGCATTAGAAAATTTTTTCATAGGGGATGTATTTCAAAGGAAACAAATTATTTTATTTTTTCTGTTTTGTTTTGATAATTTTTTTTATCTATTTTTTTAAAATTATCTATTTTATCAAATTTATTTGATTATAATTTTATTTATTTACTTTTATCCGATTTTAATGAAAGAAAATTTTCAATCCATCAGTTTATTTTTTTTTTGTTGTAATTATTCTTAATTCTTATTAATTATAAAATGAACCAAAAACTGATGATTCATTTTCTATATTGTAGAGAAAGTTCTTTTGATGAACTCGTTAAATGTTTTTCCATAAGCAGCGTAATGACAAATGTTTAATTTCGTCTAAGTATTTGCTCATGAAATTTTAGTAAAATGTGTTGAAAGATTTGTAAAGAACAAAAATACAAAAAGTATTATCGCAATTCTAGAGCCTTGGGAGTACTCAGTTTACACGTATTTACTCTGCATTTCTTTTTCCTTATTTTTATCAACTCGAAAATTTTTTTTCATTATGTTTTTTGTGATTACCTTTATAGGCTAATTTTTTTCTCTGGAAAAAGCGTTTTGTAGTTTATCTTAATGTTCAATAAAATTAAAAGAAAAATGAATTAATAAATCAAACATAAAAAGAAATAATATCATAAAACCAATTTTAAACATCTATCACAAAAATACGTTTTCAGTTATTTAAATTTCAAATTTTAGACAAATCACTGCTATTTGCTTATAATAGTTAAAAATTAAAATCAATCGAAAACTTTTTATTTTAGTTTTAAATAGAGATTGGTTTACAAATATATATATATAGATATATATACATAGTGGATAAAAGTAACTTATATCTTCTTCTTGACATTTTTTTATAATTGAGATAATTGGATGCGGTTTGCGGCATTCTTCTTTGTACAAAGAGACTTTTTCAATGAAATTATAATTTATTGTTTTAGAGTTTTGAGCGGCCTGTGAGGGAGGCAACTCAAAAATTTCAAATAGGACTAATTTATTTTTTTGATACCGTTTTTCTTGTCAAACAAAGATCTTTAAAAACAAGGTATCACGTGACCATATGTACAATTTAAAATTTTTGATTCCCCTGCACCCCACTCAACCAGAAGGCCGAATACTCTAAATTAGAGCTTACTGAGTTAACCTCTTTTGTAGGCAAAGGTTTCCAAAGAGAGAAAAGGTATACCTTAAAAAAAATTAAAGAGGAGCATACAACCGCAGTTCTAGCTATGTGAAACAAACATTGTTGGTCGTTATTTTAGATTGGGTGATCAGAATTTAATTTTTATTGTTTAATCTTTCTCATATCATCGAGCTCTTTAGAATGATCTGTCAAATGACCATTGGTTCCATTTGAAATTTTTGACTTGGCCCTACTACCTCCCAAAAATCAAAGAGAGTCAAATATAAGTCATTGAAGTAGCCCTTCGGTACAAGGAAGAATGCCGTAAACTTCATCCAGTTATCTCAATTATAAAAAAAAACTTAGAAGAGGTTGTACATTACTTTTCAGCGCCGGTATGTATGTGTATATATAAATATACGTATAAATTAATGTTTCACTAATAGAATTTCCAATTTTAAAATATATTTCCAAGTACTTTCGGAGTCGCTACTCCATCATCAGGGATTTCTTAAAAGATTTTAATTCATAATTCATATGTTATATGTATAATTATATATAAATTAAAATTGTTACATTCATCGTAGTCGGTCGTCAAGAAATAAAAATTATTTATACATCAATAAGACTGTAACTTCATGTCCGTAAGAAGTTTACGTCTATTATTATTATTATTGATTGATTATTATGCTTAGAAAATTAAATCTAAATAATATTTATATTTAATAATATACTTTCATTAAAATAAGCTCTTCAGAGGCTTATACGTATTAAAGAAAAAAAAAATTGGTGCCCTTATTAATTGAAAATACTTTTTAAATTTTATAAAACCAATATTTAAAAAAAAAAATTTTGATTAACTTTATGACATTTTTTTAAAAAAACTTTAGTTTGTTTCAGTATCATTTCTAAACTGTTTAAAAAAAACAAAACATAACATTATGTTCAAACAGTAAAAAACAAAACATTATGGTTCATTGAAGATTTTTGGTGGTTATTAGGCCAGTTACGAAATTTTTTTTGGCAAATAATTTTTACAATATTATTCAGTCTATCTTAATTTAACTTTTCCGTTATCACAAATAATCTGTTTAACGCCTGTATTTTATTTATTTATTTTTGTTATGCTCATAAAGGAAATTATCTTCAGATAGTTTTTATACATTGTTTTTTCCTTTTTACTTTTACCATCTTCAAAATGTAATAAATTATTCTTTTAAGTACAACTAGATTTAATATTTCTTTGTAATTGTAGAACTGTAGGTTTATGTCAAGCAGAATTATATATGACTAGAATAAATAGTTTAGATTTGTTGCATTTTTTTCATAGAAAGTTCCATGTTTGTTGTGAATTAACTTCTGTTAGATACGTTCAGAAATTTATTATAGACCTGGACTTGGTTGAAGAATGTTGTACTTTTTTAAGAGTTAAGTTGAAGAGTAGGTTTTGTTGGTAGGTGTGTTTTAGAGAAATCTACTATACTACTTCAGTGCCAATGAGTGAATGCGAGTGTTGTTTCCCTTTTCAAGAGACCTGAAATTATCCCTGAGAGAAGATAATCGTGTCACACAATGCATACCAAACAAATTGTGCATTAATAATACTCCTTACCGCATCCCCACCTATGCTATCTGTCTTTCTCACTCCTGTCAACTACTCATTATATCATCTTTTTTTAATACTATACATATATCTTTCTCAAACATATGCAAACTTGCAGTCCATTCGTTTTCCAGTTCAATTTTTTTAATATCTTTTTTATTCTGGTTCCATTAAATTTTATTTTAAACAATCCTTTTAAGAAAGATATTAAACAACAATATTTTTATATGGTAACATAAATGTGAGTTATTTTTTATCATTTTACTATGTTAAATTAACTTTTGAAGACTTAATACATTATTTATTCTTTCGCTTCCTTTTTAGATAATATTATGTAAGTTATTCTTATTTATTTACATCCTTTTCCATCATTATCTATCTATCTATTTATATATATATATATACATATAAGATTTATATAAAAATATTATTAGTTTATTCATTATTATATAAATAATAATAATGAAAAAATTATCTCTTAATATTAATTATGGATTAAAACTGTTTTAAAAAAAATCAAGTTTTTACAATTTATTTTATGTCTATAGGAATTTAAGAATATAAAACAGTTAAAGGACAAAGGATTCTAGAAAAAAAAAAGGTTATTTTGAAAACAAGTTCAAAGGATCATCAGAAATCGTAAGTAAATATTATTCCTCAAAATTTAAAAGTCAAGTTTTATAATAATTTGAATATTGATCATTACTGAAAAATGGAAAAAAAAGTATAAATCATCAATTAAGTAATCTTGTTTACTTAAGTCAAGTTTTATTTTAACTTTACGTAGGAATGTTAAATTTGTGTTATCTTTGAGAAAATCGGAACTATACAGACATTTTTATTTATTATTTATTTGTGGCTCTGAAGGTGTACATTTTGTTACCTAATAATATAAAGGAATCAAGAAACTTTAGAGAATACAATGCTGTGTTATTTGTATAATTACTAGAAATCTATGAAAATGAAAAGTTACTCTTCTAATCTAATTACTGTAGAAATTGTTAAAAGAAATTACTATTTTAGGATTACAATATTTGTAAATTATTGCTACTATTTTAAGTTGAAACGGTATATCACAGAATTTCTATTTCACTTTAAAAAAAATCCCTTTCGGCATGCCGTAAGGCAGAGATAGAGTTCACCGGTGCTAAGAACGGGATAAAAAATTTATATCTTCAAATTTACTCAATACGACAGTGGTTAAAAGTGAAAAAAGTTTCACGTGTTTAGCATACGACAAAGTATTGGTCATCTCTTCCCGTAAGGGTTGTTCATATCAAAAGTTTTCAAACAAATGTTTTAGGTAATGTTTGGAGGACTAACGACTACTTAAACCGATTCGATACTGTGCCTATTAAGAGAGGTATGTTTTATTATCTTGGAAACCCCATTTTTTCAACTTCCTTGGCCAATGGTTAGTGATATCAAAAAACTTTACTTAGATAACTTTTAGGCCCTTATCCAAAGAATAGTAAGAACTTTAAATGAATTCGATATTTTACTTAATAAAAAAGTTATAGCAATATGTTATTTTTTTTTTTTTTTTAAAAGCCACCCTATATTACCACCTGATTCGATTTTGGCTGTTAACGAACTCGGTCGATATTTTGGGTCGATTTATTTTTAACGAACTATTTGAAATTGATTGGCGCAAAATTACGGCAGTTATCGTGTCTACAAGAAAGTGAAATATATATATTTATATTTATACGCTTTTGAACTGACGGTGGTTTTGGGGTATGGGGAATGTGAAACGCGAAGATATGTCGAAATTTTTCCGAAGTCGATTCATGGTACCTATTAGAATAGGTAGCTTTCTTATGAAATCTATCTAAAAGGAACAGGTATTAAAGTTTGAAAAATGTTTAAGTTGAACAAGTATTCGTTTAAAATTACTTAATGATACTTTAAGTAAAATTATTAGAATCAATAAAAAAACTATGATTTTATGAAAAATAATTTTACAGGCAATTAAAAATCAGATTTAAGGTGGCAAATCAATAACGACTTTTAATTATATAATTTTTTAAATATTTAATTTTTCATTCTGAATTAAAATAAATTATATATTGTTTCTCACAGAAAAAGAATCAATTATTCATTTACTGACTATACTATCTGAACTAGCTTCCTAGTGACTGGGATGCCTTCAAAGCATCTGATAGTACAATTAATATTAATCAGAGTTGCATTTTCGGAATAAAAATATTGTTTATTATTTAATGGAATGAAGGTATATCACTTGTAGGTCTGAATATCATAAGTATCAATGGTTTTATCAGACTAATATATAATAATATAATATTCGGCTGGACAATAAAGACAGGGCAAACACCACTTTACTCTAGTTTATTAAGCCTGAATAAAATTCTTGAATATGACTGTATCATTTTTAGGAATGTCTTTGTCCCATATCATATTGCCTTCAACTAGTCCGCTTGTGGTACCAAATATAAATATTATACAGTTTTTGATTAAATTTGTTGATCGTTGCTTTAAAAATGTTCTATTTTAAAAAATTCTATAAAGGAACAATTTTATGTTTTGTGTGTAGAATGAGTTGCGTGCTATTTTTTAATATTAAAAGTTTTAGGTTGCATCTAAATACACCATCCTAAATAATGGGCAGATTTTAAGTACCATATTGGCACATTAAGATTACATAAACATGTTGAAATTTAAGAATTTGATAAAATTTTAAAGATAAAACTGCAAGAGTAAATTTTTTTTTACTAAAATCTCGAAAAGAAAGTAAAATCTAATGAAGAAATTTATTATATACTAGCAGACCCAGCAGTACTTCGCTATTGTTAGATTTGAGTATATATATATATATATATATATATATATATATAGTTTAAATGAATACAATTAAAAGTTTGATAAACTATTAACAAAATTAATATTACGGAACTTCACAAAATTTAACCTTTCCCTTTTTTCCTTTTCCTTTCACGTCTTTCCCGTTTCTTTTTTTCTTTTACCGCTTTTCCTTTTCCCATCATCTTTTTACCACATCCTTTCCATTTCTCCCATTTCCACTTTCTCCCCTTTCCCTTTCGTTCTTCCATTTCTTTCCCCTTCCTCTTTTCCCTTTTCACCTTTTACCGGGAATCACCATCAGGTGATTCCGTGCGAAAAGCACTGAATTTTCAAGTCAAGACCAGCCACTTGAAGCGGCTGACCTTGTGACATATATTGTCATCGAAAAAGCAACTGGAGTCGCTTGAATGTTAAGCGCAAGTCTAAAATAATGTACATCGTACACCATCGCAAATTTAAAATTACTTTTCTCAAAAACCGAAAGAGATATCGAAAAAGATACATTTTTGTAGAAAGTTTAATTTCAAATACCACAAGTAGTTTCTGAATTCGATTTGATTAACGGTTTTCCTATAGTAAAGTTGAATATCGGCAAAGAGCATAAGCTGACGGCTCAATCTGCAGGTTTTCTCAGGGTACCGGATGATAGGTACAGAGGCGGCGTCAGTAATAGCTGGTTTACCACCGATTGGCCTTCAGGCCAGGATGAGAAGTTCTATTGCTTTGGTGAGTGAGAGGAAAATAGCTGTCGACGAGATGTTCAGAGTTTGGAACCATAGGTAGACTGTGGCGGAGACTGGACGGTTGACACACCGTCTCATCAGTGACGTCAGGAGCTCTGAAGAGCGGAAGCACGGTGATAACCAATTACGAACTCACCCAGTTTCTATCAGGGCATGCATGCTTTAATGTACCGGTCATGTATGTACAGCATACAGTATGCATGCATGTACAGGGCATGTATGTAAGATTATTTGTACCGTATGAATAGGCGTACCACGAGATGCTGCTATGATTGTGGGGAGCAAGATAGACGGAACACGTAGTGTTTTTTTGTACGAGGTGGATAGACTTCAGGGCTGCCATGATCGGTTACGGCGCAATAAATGTAGATAATGTCATAAGTGTGATGTTGGGTGACAGAGATGCTTGGACGAGTAACGACTGCGGTGTCAGCCATAATTCTAAACAAGGCTGCAGAGGAGAGGGGTAGACAGGGCGAAAGTCTGCAGTTAACCTGTGGCGGAGCGACTGATGCCGGATGGCTGGGGGCGGTTAGCCTCAGCGGGTGGGCGGCGAGGTCTTCTCGGAGTCGTTGTTCGTCGATGATCCTTTGGGAACGTCGCTCTGGCTGTTCTAATTCGGTGACAAGAGCGCCTGGATGATTACGCAGGGGCTGTGTACTTAACATGTGGATTGGGTTTGTCCCCTGCGTAACTGGAGGTGCAGGTTTTTTAGCGGGTGAAAGCTCCGCACTTGTCATCAGAGCGGGCCTGGCGGTGACTGGCAGGACTTTTTCCTTCCCCGTAGGGGGGATGGAAAAAAGGAACATAAGCAGGTGATTAACATAAGCCATTAAAAAGGCTAACATGTTGAAATAATAAAATATTTCGTAACAACAATTGAATTATTATGTTCTTCCCAGGTATAAAAATCAGCAGATTTCAAAGTTGAGAGGTTAAATCCAAGTAACATCTGAGTTAAGGTTCAAATCTAAGTAAAGGCAGTTACTTTTATACGGATTTGAATACTAATAGATCGTGGACCGGTGTTCTTTGGTGGTTGGGTTTCAGTTTACCATACAGCTCAGGAACGGGTCGACCTGAGACTGTACAAGACAACATTTCAATCACATTCATACATATCATCCTCATTCATCCTCTGAAGTAATATCTTACAGTGGTTCCGGAGGCTAAACTGAAAAAGAGAGAGAGGTGTAAACATTATGTTCATGGAAAATGTCTACTTAATAGACTGAATAGTTTTTGCGTGATTAAATAACATTTTCTCAGAAACCACTATATTTGTAAGAGATATTTTATTATGTTTTTAACTATATATATATATATATATATATATATATATATATATATATAAGTATTTTCCCACTGAATACTCGGTTGGAATTATATTTAAAACATTTTTCGATTAACATTATTATTAAAAATATACTTTTGTTAATATATATATATATATATATATATATATATATATATATATATATATATATATCTTACATGTATCAGATACAATATATATATATAACTATCTAAT
Source organism: Lycorma delicatula (assembly GCF_047948215.1). NCBI lineage: Eukaryota > Metazoa > Arthropoda > Insecta > Hemiptera > Fulgoridae > Lycorma > Lycorma delicatula. Next base: position 74,204,510 of record NC_134462.1, read on the forward strand.
AATTATTAATTTCGGAATAAAAATGACTTAAAAAGTAAGTAATCATTTAAGAACATTATCCCAAACAAAAAAAAGACATGATTGTTTTCATATTTTTTCAAGAATTAAAATATCACAAGATAGTATTTAACCAGAGGGAAATAGCTTCTGGTTGATGAAAGTTAAAGGTGTGCCAACCAATACATCATAGTAATTTCTAAAAATTATCTTCAGGTGTAAAGATTTCTGGATCGAAAAAATGAAATAATAAAACAACATAAAACATGAAATAGCGTGCTGATTTTGCTCAACTAAATGTAGCGTGTTTACCTTAAGGGATACAGTTTCATTCTAAAACTCCAGCACAAGTGTAATAAGGGGTCATTTACTTCACACGATTATCATATCTACACATAATGTATTATTCAAAACATTCGTTAAACCTCCCGTTTTTAATTTTATTGTTTCCGTTTTTATGTAAATTAAGCATTATACTCCTGCAAACAATAAAATTATTATCCATTTTAATAAAAACTTTTAATTCTTTTTCAGAAAAACTTGTTCTTACCTGAACCACTTTTGTTTTAAATGTAATGTGAGTCTAACTAGCTGATCTCTAGTGGTAAAGGATACGTATTCAAACTTGTTAAAGGCGTGCTTATTTTTAATTTATATTTAAATATCCATTTCATTTTATATAGGTCTGATTTCTGGGGTTTAATTAATAGTAGTGTATTAGGAACAGTTATCTTGAGATTGATAAATAACAAATTTTAAGTTTTATATATATATATATATATATATATATATATATATATATATATATATATATATATATATATAAAAGCTGATTTCGACTAATATTTTTAAAGTTATGCTTTATTTTGAAAAGTAATTTTTTTTAATAATTTAATGAAAATTTTCTGGTAATACGAAAGATGTAAACCAAAATATATTTCACAAAAAACGATTTATCAAATTATAATAGAGTTTAAAAAATTTAGTATTCAATTTTGGAAAATTATTGTCGTTTCTCATATTTAAAAGTAGTAACTGATTTATTAATATATTGTTTAAATTTACGAGTTTTTAGGGTTACCGTATGTTTGAGAGGATGTCGATCGATTTGCAACTAAGCACTAAATAAGACTTAACGACCACGTAAACTACCTACCTGTTATTGACCTCTTAGACGATGGGAAAGATGCAATGAGATTAAAGCGGGTACATGTAGTGGATGTAGGAACGTATAGTGGTACTCAGAACGAGGCCTCAATTGCTACGTTTTTCATCATCAAATTATTTATGTTTGTGTTCAATAACATTTATGATTCTAATGTTATTTGTTTCTATGTTAATATTTTTTATTTTTACATTGGGGTTTTATTCATAGGACTGGACGTTATTATGATTTCTAGTTCATAACTGACTGGACATTATTAATGCTTGTATTTCCTTTGATTTACTGTTGATGTGTAGAAGTATTTAATTAAGTTGTGTCAAGGGAAATTCCTTCATAACTTGATTATTGTGATAAAATTTACTAGTAGTTTCTAATTTACAAAACCGATTGTAAATATAATTTGAGATAAAAAAAAATTGTTTACTTTTATTAGAAGAATTAACCAGTTATCCGTTTTTTTTGTAAGTGTGTTTTTACCATTAACTGTAAATTTTGATTTCTATTTTAACTAAAAATGTTACAAAATATACTGTATATAGAAAAACAAGAAAAATTTAGAACATTTAATGAATAAATTTATTAAATTTTAATTAATAATAAATCATCATTATATGAATAAAAATCAGGTGTTAAAATTAAACAAGCGATAACTTTAATATTCATTTCAACTTATTTATGAATAATTCAATAGTATTAATAGATTGTGGTTTAAATAACATTAATTTTGTATTTAAGAGCAGGTAAAAAATTGAATAAAGTAGTTTCTGTAACATTAATTAATTTTCGAAATCTTTAAGATCGTTAAACTTATACAGTGTTAATAATTTTCAATTATACATTTAAATTTGTGGACAGCCTAAGAAAGGAAATCCAGCCGTTGTAAGTGTCCCAAATATTGCAAGTTTCGCTTAATACAGCCTAAAAATGGTAATATTTGTTATGCACTGTGGGTTAGAAGCCGTTCGTATAAAATCTTAATATTCTGAACTTCAAGCATGTGTTAAATGAATTTTTCTAAATCATCTAAATCCCCTTTTGACTTATTTTTGGAATACTGGAGAGAGCCCATAAAACTTGGCAGGATTGAAATGATTAATCTTTTTTGTTTGCTAATATTTATTTATTTATTTATGATTATATATAGAACACATTATGAAAATTACTTAACATTATGAACGGAAAATTACATCTTTTAAATGTCTTCCATTTTCGACTTCGCACAGACCTGCTCTTTCCACGGCACGTTTCATAACAGCTACTAGTGTATGTGGCGGTAGTACCCTAATTTCTGGAAAAATAATTTCTACAGTTCTGAAATTGTCTGGGATTTGTTCACAAAAAACCCTATTTCTTTTAGGTGTCGTCATAAAAAAAGTCAGGAACCGTCAGATCAGGAAACCGTGGCGGCCAATAATTGTAGATCTGAAAATTATTCATTCACCAAAGATTTTCTGTAAAATTTGCATTGTGGCTTTAGCAATATGGGAAGTAGCTTTATCTTGTTGAAATTACATTCCAGGCCAGTTTTCCACTGCAGTTCTTTTTTGGAAATGTTAAAGCATTTCCCAATATGGTTCTCCATTGACTCTTATAGTATTACCATTTTCATTTTCAATAAAAGAATGATCCATTGATGATACGTCATTTTACTCCACATTAAATCCGGCATTTAAGAGAGAGTAAATTCATGCCGCTGTATAACTATTGGATTTTTGGTGCTCCAAATTCTACAGGTCTGCATATTGAGACCGTTGAGGTGGAAGTGAGTATTAATGGACATAATCAGATAATGAATAAACCCGTTTCCTTCCCTTGCTAATCTTTAAAATCGAATTACATAATTCAGCATTTGCGGATAATTTTCAGGTTTTATTTCCTGTAACAGTTGAATTTGGGTGGGAAAAGAGTATAAAACATGTAAAATGCGCTTCAGTGAAGTTCGAGAGGTGCAAAGTTGAATAGCTCGTCCCGGGTCGATGTCTCGTGTTCTTCTACGAGACTTTCTCGCACCCGTTCCATTTTCTCTTTTCTCCTAGCTGATCGTGGCTCGATATATGGAAGGTCAGTTATTGAACCCTGTTACTGGAAATAACCTATTAAGCGACGAATAATTGATTCCGTGGGCGCAACTCTAACTTTAAAATGTTGAAAATATACTCCTCGTTACGTTCTAAAAATTTAATGTTAGTTTTTCAAGTAAAACTAAACGACTTTGGTGAGTTTTGGGGTTGTAAAGTCTTTTATAATAAATTTTCAAACTACTGACCACAACTTCAAAAAATCCCTTTCGGCACGCCGGAAGCCGGAAGTAGATTTCACCGGTGCTAAGTAGGAGATAAAAAAATGTCCATCTTAAAATTAAGAAAAACTTCAAAGTTACTCAATACGATAATGGTTGAAGGTGAAAAAAGTTTCACATGTTTAGCATACTACAAGCCCCATCATACAATTCCAGCCATATTTTGGTCATCCCTTGCCATAAGGGTTGGCAATATCAAATATTGTTTCAGACAAAGATTTTAGGTAATGTTTAGAGGAATAACGACACTTTAAACCGATTTGATACTGTGCCTGTTAAGGGAGGTATGATTCTTTTTGGCTTTCAAAACCCAATTTTTTTCACCCCCTGGGCTTATGGTTGGTGATATCAAAAACTATATTTAGATATGTTTTAGGCCCTTATACAAAGAGTAGTAGACACTTTAAACGAATTTGATATTTTACTTAATCAGAAAGTTATAGCGATAATTTATTTTTTTGAAAAAGCTTCCCCATTTCCACCTGCATGGTCGATTTTGGCCGTTTACGAACTCGACAGAGATTTTGGGACGAGTTATTTTTAAGGAACAATTTGAATGTGATTGGCGCAAAATTGCGACAGTTATCGTGTCTACAAGAAAGTGATATATATATATATATACAAATTTTTCAGTTGACGGTGGTTTTGGGGTCTGGGGGATGTGACGCGAAGATATGTCGAAATTTTTCCGAAGTCGATTCATTGTACCTATTAGAATAGGTAGCTTTCTTATGAAATCTACCTAAAAGGACCAGGTATTAAAGTTTGAAAAATGTTTAAGTTGAACAAGTATTCGTTTAAAATTACTTAATGATACTTTAAGTAAAATTATTAGAATCATTAAAAAAACTATGATTTTATGAAAAATAATTTTACAGGCAATTAAAAATCAGATTTAAGGTGGCAAATCAATAACGACTTTTAATTATATAATTTTTTAAATATTTAATTTTCCATTCTGAATTAAAATAAATTATATATTGTTTCTCACAGAAAAAGAATCAATTATTCATTTATACTAAACTAATTTATACTAATTTATACTAAACTATTTTTACTAAACTATCTGAACTAGCTTCCTAGTGACTGGGATGCCTTCAAAGCATCTGATAGTACAATTAATATTAATCAGAGTTGCATTTTCGGAATAAAAATATTGTTTATTATTTAATGGAATGAAGGTATATCACTTGTAGGTCTGAATATCATAAGTATCAATGGTTTTATCAGATTAATATATAATAATATAATATTCGGCTCGACAATAAAGACAGGGCAAACACCACTTTACTCTAGTTTATTAAGCCTGACTAAAATTCTTGAATATGACTGTATCATTTTTAGGAATGTCTTTGTCCCATATCATATTGCCTTCAACTAGTCCGCTTGTGGTACCAAATATAAATATTATACAGTTTTTGATTAAATTTGATGATCGTTGCTTTAAAAATGTTCTATTTTAAAAAATTCTATAAAGGAACAATTTTATGTTTTGTGTGTAGAATGAGTTGCGTGCTATTTTTTAATATTAAAAGTTTTAGGTTGCATCTAAATACACCATCCTAAATAATGGGCAGATTTTAAGTACCATATTGGCACATTAAGATTACATAAACATGTTGAAATTTAAGAATTTGATAAAATTTTAAAGATAAAACTGCAAGAGTAAATTTTTTTTACTAAAATCTCGAAAAGAAAGTAAAATGTAATGAAGAAATTTATTATATACTAGCAGACCCAGCAGTGCTTCGCTATTGTTAGATTTGAGTATATATATATATATATATATATATATATATATATTCAAATACTTCAAAAAATCCCTTTCGGCACGCCGGAAGCCGGAAGTAGATTTCACCGGTGCTAAGTAGGAGATAAAAAAATGTCCATCTTAAAATTAAGAAAAACTTCAAAGTTACTCAATACGATAATGGTTGAAGGTGAAAAAAGTTTCACATGTTTAGCATACTACAAGCCCCATCATACAATTCCAGCCATATTTTGGTCATCCCTTGCCATAAGGGTTGGCAATATCAAATATTGTTTCAGACAAAGATTTTAGGTAATGTTTAGAGGAATAACGACACTTTAAACCGATTTGATACTGTGCCTGTTAAGGGAGGTATGATTCTTTTTGGCTTTCAAAACCCAATTTTTTTCACCCCCTGGGCTTATGGTTGGTGATATCAAAAACTATATTTAGATATGTTTTAGGCCCTTATACAAAGAGTAGTAGACACTTTAAACGAATTTGATATTTTACTTAATCAGAAAGTTATAGCGATAATTTATTTTTTTGAAAAAGCTTCCCCATTTCCACCTGCATGGTCGATTTTGGCCGTTTACGAACTCGACAGAGATTTTGGGACGAGTTATTTTTAAGGAACAATTTGAATGTGATTGGCGCAAAATTGCGACAGTTATCGTGTCTACAAGAAAGTGATATATATATATATATACAAATTTTTCAGTTGACGGTGGTTTTGGGGTCTGGGGGATGTGAAACGCGAAGATATGTCAAAATTTTCATATAAGTTATTATCCGTCCAAACCTCCTTCTGATATATGGGTCAATCATTAGTACCGATATTTATTTTTTTTGCATTTTTTACTGTAATATTCGCTAAGGTACAAATCTGTTATTTTATTTTGTTTTCTAATATATTTAAAATTTGATACAAAAACTTTTTATTATTATTACGTTTTATTTATTGATTGCTTTTCTTCCAAATTATTTCGTGTATTAATCTTATTTAAACGTTGATATAAATTTTAAGTACCGCTAGTATATGAGGGAGTTATTCCCTCATTTGAGGATATTCATTAGTTAATTATAGTACTTATAAGAGGTGTAACAAAAATTTATGTTTCCTTTCACTAATTAAGGAAGGAGATTACAACTAACATTTTCATTTATAACATTATATACGATACTTGATTATTACCTAATATTGCTTACCGTTGCTTACGAGGAAAAAAATTATTATTTTTATTTTTATTATATTGGTTTTTTTTTAGATGAAGTGTAAAATTAATTCAACAAAGATAAAGCACTGTATCAAAACAGAAAATAAATTATTTATTTATTCATTTATTATGGATGTGATTTATATAATCATCTGATATACGACAAGCACTATTGTTAGTTCATTTCTCTGAAAATAGTGTTGCGCTCTTAAAAATCAATCCAGGAAGCAAATAAAATGTCGTTAAGACTTGTAGAATTGAATATCATCTTAAATTTGGTGAGATTGGCATGCCGATGTGCCTGCCCATTTTAGAATATATGACGGTGTGAGCGGTGGGACACGAAGCAAGTGGTGTGTGGCACTATGCTTAGTTCGCTCACGCAATTAGGTTAGCTCTAGCAGCTAGTTAGGACACTATCGCTAAACTGATTCGAGGCTCAGTAGCCGTTTGTAGCACAGACATTCAGTCTTAGGCTTTAGGGCGACCGAATGGGGTGGTGGCGGGAGAAATGCCATCCAAATCAAATGCAGATTTCCAGTAAAATATGTCTGAAAAAGGCAACGGGAAACCAGTTCATTTCTCACTGCTCCTAGAAAGCCTAAGTATTGAATGTTTGTTATTCTTGAAAATGACTTTGTCGTATACAGAATTTACTTTTAACATATAAGGATAACCTATAAATTGTACTTATAAAAAAAAACAAACAAACTAAAAGCTGTTCATTATTAACATTTAAAATTATTTCTATAATTTTTTTTGTTTTCTATTCTATGATTTTGTGCAGGTCTTTTTAACAGTAAATCTAAAAAAAAAAATCATGTGGTGTTTTTAAATTATTTTAAAGTTTAAATTATAGATTTTGAAAAATACAGTTTAGAATTACGACATACAGTAATTTTTTTCCCCCCCTTCAATTTACTTTGTTATTATATCGCCAAGTATCTTTACTTATCAATAAATAATTATTAAAAAGTTTAAAAATTATTATCAGTTAAAAAAAGTCCTTGCCTAATTTCTTTAAAATTTTACTAATTTTTTGTTCCGTGGCATCAAAAAGTTTTTTCGTATTACAAAACTTTCTTTAGTATGAATTTTTTAAAAAATTATACGTGTATTTTAAAAGATTATTTTAACTTTAGAATTACTTATGAAATGCTTTACTCTTACAATAAAGAGAAAAATTACTGAACCAATTGGTAGAGGAAAATATTTTGAACTCTTATCGGCTGAACAGCTATTACAGCTAGTCTGTAGTATTAAAATAATTACTAAAAGAAAATCTCTGTTGTCATTAGTGATAACTGAAAACTAATGATAACTGGTTTTGATCAACAAGAGTAACGTAAATTAATATTTTTGTAAAATTAAGTTTTAAAGAAATATAATAATAAATCAACTTAAAAAATCTGATGTGATACCATTTCCTTGTACGCCTATTAGATTACATATATACATTTTTTGCTGCACTTCATTTAAACTTATTTCATTTTAAAGTGGGATACGATCCTTCAATCTTTAATAAACTGGACAGTTACACAGTTGCTAAAAATATTAATTATTAACATCAAATATTTATACAATTATTAATTCAACAATCTTACCTAAGTATTAGGTATGAGTAAAAGACCCTTTATTACTCTTTAAATAAATGTATGTCTTACATTTATCTAATACTATGTTTTTAAAATTATTGTGGTGTAACCATCAACAAAATGAAAACAAAATCAAATAAGCAGATGTTTTACCAAACTTGATGTGGGCCCCACATGACTTCCTTGTACGTCTATTAAATTACAAATACAGATTTTTTTTAAATGAAAGGTACATAAAATTTTATATCATTAAATTCTGATATTTTTATTATTGAATTATTATTTATGGTAATTTTTTTTTATAGAGGTTAATACTTATTAATAAATCAATATATTTAAATTAAAAAAAAGAATTATATAAAAAAGAGATGAAGTCGGATTGAACCGATGTGATAAAATATTTGGATCCTGGTAGGATCCAAATATTTTATTAATTAAACGTTCATTTGGTTACAACTCTGGAACCAATGAAAATAAGTACCACTTGTGAAATATATCGTTGAAAAGCTCTCAATGAGCTTATTACTGCAGTTAAGAAAAAGTAAAAAATCCAGTTTTGTTTTGTTTAGGGCTGTTTTGGACACTTTTGGTTCAGTCGATTGCAATCAAAAGGGCAAGTGCACAACTAGATGTTACAACAGTCTTAAATTCAAAATTTCAACATCCTACGGCTAATTCTTTTTTGAGTTTTGCGAGATATATATGTACGTACAGATGTCATGCCCAAACTAATCAAAATGGATTCATGGATGGTCAAAATAGATATTTCCGTTGAAATCTGAAAACCTAAAATTTTCGGTATCACAATATTTAACTTCGTACAACGAAGTAAAAGGTACTCTCAAACGTAAAAATATTAATACTGTTAATTTTTTAAATTTATATACTTTTTGAAATCGATGCCAACTAAAAAAAAAATTATCTGACCATCTAATAAAGAAGCCTTAATTTGTCAGTACTAGATTTGAAATTTAACACGTAAAATTTTTTCCTTTTTATTAAATATTTGTGATGTTTTTCTAATATTCTCATCTATGTTTTATTTTTAAGTTATAAAAAATTGATAAGCCAAAAATTCTTTTTTGTTTTATAAAAATACGTGATAGGTAAGAATGGATTAAGTTTTGATAAAAAAAAGGAAATAAACGTAGAAAAACGAAATTAAGTAACTGGTAATTCTATTAATGTGCATGTTTACGATTAATTAAATTACAGAAATGTGAAATATTTTCTATCTCAAACGTTTTTAATGAAATTTCTTAAAATATCTAGTAAAAATATTTGAAATCAAAATGAAGATTTTATAATATTTAAAAAGATTGACGAATTTTTTTCCTGGTTCATAGTAGCTCAAGAATTATACAGTATTAAGAAAAATATGGTAATTAATCAGAAAATGAGATATGGGTTTTTTGCTCTTCTCGACGTTTCATGACCTAGTGTCTATAAAAAAAGTAGGGGGGTATGTTTGTATGTAGTAGTATTGTCTTGTTTGACACTTAATAAATTTTGACTAGAAAACCCGATTTTTATGAAATCTTGTAGAGACTTGTGTATATGGGGCAGTTTCTTAGTAAACTTTTGATGTCAATATTTCAGGGAGGGTTGGGTTAAAAGGTTTTTTGGGATCAATATTCTCAAAAATTTTCCAACATAACCTCACTTAATGGTAAGCTCAGTAATACATGCATGATTTTCTTACCATTTAAAAAAAAGATTTCCCCAAAATCCCCTCTCTTCACCAAAAATGCAAGAAACCTTTTATTTATAGAATATTTTTTAACCGATTTTTTATGTCTTTTAAAGTAATTCAAGTGACTTCCCCAAAAAAATACTTTGTGGCAAAATTGAGAGGTGGGAGAAAAAGTATAAAAATATGGATTTTTTAAAACTTAATTTTTTTTTTAATTTTTTTATTTTTATGTATCATTATTTTTTTCACTATATAAGAATAAATAACCAATGCCAGATAAATATTACAACTTATCAGTTTTTGTTTTTATAGACAATTTGATATTTGTAAATAAAAGAAGATTTTACTTATCTAAAAAAATATTTATTACAAGACTACTAGGTGATATTTTTATCAACAAAATAATAGTAATAAAAATTTATAATGAATGAGGTTTAAAAATATATAAAAATTTAATTGAACTTCAGATCCTCCACGTATTTTTTTGAAGTTAATTAAAATTGGAACAAAATCGTAAAAATAATGACATATGTAACAAGAATCCGTGTATTTTAATTTTATGTAACTTTTATTAGTTGAGAGGGAATAAAAATATATATCCTTAAAGTTTCATAATAATTAAAAAAACATTTTTTAAAAAAAGAAGAAAAGTTGTATTATCCAAAAGATCAGTTTAGGACACCGGACTGTGATTTTAAAAGGGTGCAGCACCCTTTCTCATGTCTAGACATGAGAGAGAGCTAAGATGATAAATTAGCGTGCTCCAATCGAGGAGTTAATTATAGACGTAAATTAATATTTGATACAAAAGAAAATATTCAAACGATGTATTTAATATTGATTAAATAATGCATAATAATATAATTAACTTGTTATTTCTAAATTATTTTTACCAAATTTTGATTTTAAATTTTAATCTGATGTTAAATCCATGTATTTATACATATAATATAACAATTATTTATTTAAAAACCATATTTAAATGGAAATTAAGAATTATCATTTTTTTTTTCTTTTACTAGATTAATAATAATAATAATAATAATAATAATATTTTCTGTATAAATAATATTAAAATTAGTAACACATGAAGAAAAATAAATAAATGATACAGTTAAAATGTGGTATAAAGTAAATTATACTGGTAATATTTTGTGAATGTGTGTGTATGTTGAATAGGCAGCGTAGATGTTGCGTTATTAAGCCCTGAAGCAGTTAACTTAATGAAGTAGGATTTCAAATACTATATTAATCAATTAGACAATCTGCAATGGTCTAGTTTACCAAATGATTTTTTTTGAATGAGTGACTATAAAATGAATAAAAGACGTTATATTATCTCCTTATAACACAATAATAATGACTACAGGCTTACATTACAAATGATTGAATATATATGCACCCACGCCTTAGGTTATATCAGGGAGAAAACTTGAATATTAATTATTAATTCAAGTTTCGTTTGTTATAGTGACTCTTAACTCGGTTCTCTTCATCATCTCATCTCAGTCATCTAATTTAAATATTTTTTACTTAATTATACTCTTTAATGTACCATTAATCACTATAAAAATATAATAAATTAAATTTTAACGCAAAATCATTGCATGTAATTTTTAAATATAATCTTGATTGTGTGTGTATAATTTTTTTTCAATAGTTTTTTTTTTGTTTAATGTCAAATTGTTGCACCTGTCTTGTGTAGGCTACAAATAAAAAGAAAGTTTACGTTTCGAAATATCAAATTATTTATCCACCTTACACGATAAAATTTCTTTCTATTATATGTTAATATTTAATGAAAAACTCTTATTAGGTCATCTGTATGTATGATGTGGTAAGATATGAGCGTGGGATAAGAGGTAGACGAAAAATTAAAAACAGTTATGTGGAGATATATTTTTGATAAAATATATTCGAAAGTAACAGTTCATTTTATTTTTTCCTTCTGCCATATATCCATTTTACTGATTATACTATACTAATAAATAACTTTTGAATTTAAAATTATTTTGAATTTATGCCGAACAATCTTTCATGTACACAAATTAAAAAACTGGAAAAAATCCCTCATTATAAGATGCCACAGCAAAGATCTTATTAAAAATAATTTCAATTTATCTACGTTTTGGAAGCTTACAGAAAATTCTCTATATTGAAGTCTTAATTTTCTTAAAGTCATAAACATACATTCTATAATATCAAATTATTTCTCTAGATTAAAAATTCATAGAAGGATTTATGCCTTGTAGACCTGTCGTGTAAGATTGTTCAGAGAACCATAATGGCTGTTTTGTATTTTTGTATATTTCATTGATGCTCTTTCTGAAACAGAAATAATTTTCATTTAGTAATAGATTTCGTATAATGAAATAATTTCTTCGCCTTTAAATTTACCTAAGTTAGAGCTAGACTTGCTTAAACTTAAGAAAATTTGTCCTAGTGGAAAATTTTATTGTCATTCCATTTACTTTACTTTCTTGTAAAAAAGATTATAATGTTTCCCTTTGATTATAATGCACTTTATTTAATATTTAGACTATATTAAAAAAATAGTACTTCTTTTTTTAAATTAAAGTAAAATAATTATTTTTCCTGGGCAAACAATGAATTTTTTAAAAGAAGTTTCCTGACATAAATAATATTATGATCAAGTATAATTTGCAAAAAGAAAAATTATAAATGAATACCAGAAAAAGGCTGTGATAAATTTATAAGGGCGATCGTGTTCTGATACTTTTTGTACCACATTAACCGAGGAATAAGATTCTCGAAAAATGAATTGTTAAAACTTTCTTAGAAACTCCCACATTTAAATAAGTCGGGTTTCAAAACCTAAATTAAGAAAAGGAATCACGGATAATATGGATATAATGTGCATTTTGATATTTAAGTAGATGTAATGACATAAATGTTTGAATAGTATTTTAGGCGATCTGATCTAAGGCTTTTTATGAAAATTGAGGAGTGTAGTGGTTTCTGATTGTTTCCTTCACACAACCGATTATAATGTCTATCAGCATCTGAATTCCACGAAAATAATAGTGATATACAGCTTTACATGTGATATCTTCATTGTTCAATACTGGGATTGGTTATAAAGTACAGATAGGTGATTCTCTAACTAATGCCTTTTTTATTTCATTTGTTTTATATTGCTCACAAAAATAAAATAACATTCAAACAGATAGTTTAAAGCAAAGTAAATTAATGCATTTCTCCTGTTCTATGATAAATCTTTTATTCTGATTGGTAGATAATTATAGTTGTACATTATATAGATCACGTCAACAGTATGATTATCCACGGATAAAAAAAGAAAATCGCCCCGGTATTTTGCCTGGATGGATAAAAATAATCATGATAAAATCTTGTACTCTCAGCAAAACTGAGAGTACAGAATTAATTAATAAATAAAAAAATTGATTTCATTAATTCCATATTAATTATTTAAATAATAATTCCATGAAATAATGTAAAGGTAGGTAATTAAATGTAATATATTCAAGTAAAAACAAAATAAATAACTAAAAAATAATTCACGTTTATCAGAATAAAGAAAATTCAAGTTTATTTCTTTTAATTATTTAATCTAT